>NC_065445.1:18115422-18419854 GCF_917563875.1 Diabrotica virgifera virgifera | reverse complement strand
CCGCGTTACGCTATTTTTCAGAGTTGGCCAAATCTATGTGTGTAAGATCTTTGTTACTGATTATCAATCCGGTAATCAATGTAACAATGTAGCAAATAGAGAAATAAAAATAATTTATTAATTTATTTATTATTAATATTATTTTACAAAAAAAAAACACAACCACATTTTTGAAACAAATAAAAACTACTTTTTTATGTAAATGTAACAAATAAAGAAAGAAAATTAGTAATAAATTTTACAAAAAAATACACAAACACAAAATACAACATTTTGTGAAGACAATTAAACACTACTTTTGTATGTAAATGTAACAATGTAACAATAAAGAACGAAAAATAATTTATCAGTAAAACATTTTGCAAAAAAACATGTTTGAAAAAATTAGAAGCTACTTTTAATAAAATATTTTTAATATTTAATTATTACATAAGGTGTTCAAAATTACCTCCTAACACATTTTTGCACGCCTAAAAACGATCATTGAATGAGCTACTTACTCTACGAAGCATTTGTAAATTAAGACATCGAAATACACTTTTTATTCTATTTTCCATCTCATCCCTTGTTGTTGGAGATATTCTTTTATAAACCTCATTATTATTAACGTAACTCCAAAAAATCAGTCCAGTTTAGTAAATTCTGGTGATTTGGGTGGCCACGCTACTGGTCCATTGAAAAACTAATAAATTTAGAGATAGGGAATGTTATCTAAAAATTAAAGTACGGTAATGGTACTTTTTGATATATAAATTCCATTTAAAATTACTGAGAAAATAATGTACTTGCGTTTTGACTCTATAGACTTATTTGACGTAATAGAGCAAATTGTCATTATTTTTTAATGCAGAATTACCCCTTAAGGTTTGTCGCACTTATTTAGAAACACCCTGTACTGATGAAGAACATGTCTAGTTGTTAAAGTACCTAACTTTTGTATTATCCAACATAAGCGAATGAATCAAAAAACAAAATGTTAAAAAAACCTGAGGCTATACTTGGGTTTTAATTTCAGTATTTTATAATTGCAAGAATATTCCACAGGGTGTTGCAAACTTTGAGAAAAAAACACAGTTTGATTCGTACACCCAGTATACCATGAAAATTTACCTGTTTAGCAACAATATTATTACAGAGATATTCTTAAATAATAAAGCTATAAGTTATTAAAAAAAATAGTTAAATCGCACAACAGGTTTAGAAGATACGAGTAATCAAAAATGACCCATTTTTTGGGGTGCCCGTTTTCTGTGACGTGCAGTGTACATAACTCAATAGTGATACCGACTGTGCTCTGTGCAAGTGAAAACTGGACAATTCTGGAAAAACATAAGAGCAGGATGGAGATGAGAAATCTAAGAAGGATAGTTGAAAAGACAAAATGGGATATATTAAACAATGAGACTATTAGGAGCATGGCCATCTGATGAGGAAGCAGCCCAACAGGATTACAAGAAAAGTCCACGAAGCAAAGAACATCGTAAAAAGAAAAAGAGGCAGACCAAGAAAAAATGGACACAGCAAGTAGAGGTGGGAAAAGTTAAACGAAAATCACTCGAGGAATTGAAAATAACGGCAAGAAATAGGAAAGAATGTAAGAGATGGGTAAATGGAAACTAAAATACCTAGCCCAAATCCGACACCCCCATGGGATAAAAGGAAGGGGAGAAAGAAAGAAATTTACCATCATTTCACTCTTCCATTGCTTCATGTAATCAATAACAGTTTGATCCTTCCTTCTCTGTACTGTATTCCCGAACCACGGATGTTTCGACATTTCTAAGGCTGTTATTCGTTCCACGGGATCTTTCTTTAAGACTGATTTTAATAAATCGATGCAGTCGCTTCCTGCGGTCTTTGTTGGGTACTCGGGCTCTGTTTCGCATATTTTAATCATTAACTCTTCTTTGTTTGTGGCATGAAAGGGATATCTACCAAAAATCAATGTGTATATTATTACGCCTATCGACCACTCGTCACAGAGCTCGCTATAAGTGTGATCCAATAAGATTTCTGGAGCTGAAATAGATGGTAAAAGGTTATTGATAATAATAAATAATAAATTAAGGATACTGCTCAAGAATAGGAGATATGAAATAGAAATAACTCGAAAATGATTTATAAAACACATGTCAATGTTTACAAATAAGAAGTTTTGTCGCAACTACTATATGGGGTAGAAGCTTGGACGCTGAAAGTCCAAAGCGTAAGAAAATTGGAGGCATTCTGAAAATTCCTTGGTCTGCAAAAGTCTCAAACGAAGAAGTGTCAAGACGAATTGGACATGGCAGAAAGCTTATTAACACAATTTAAATCAGAAAAACATCGTATCTGAGTCACATACTTCGAAACAATAAATACTCTTTGCTACACGTCATAATGCAAGGAAGAGTACAGTGAAGAAAGAAGAAATCTTGGCTGAGGAATATCAGAGATTGGACTAACCTCTGTGTTGAACAGATATTTCATTGCAAAGATAGGTGCTGTGAAAACAACAGTTAAATTGGTTCGCATTTATTTACAAATATCGCTTTTAAATTTGTTGGGACAATCTGTACCATTTGCTAGTAAGACTTAAGAATTTTGTTTTTAAGAGGCACAAAAGATAAAACGGACATATGGTTCAAGGGCGGATCCAGGACCGATTTTCGCGAGGGGCCATAAACTTTTTTTGGGGAGGAGTACCAGAAGTACGGGGGGTAATTTTTAAAAATTAGGATTACAATGGTGAGTTTTAAGTCACTTTTCACACACTTTGAGAAGTGCCTTAAAACTCACCATTCCTGCCATATAGTACCGATTCCTACACATTTCTTCGGATCCAAGTGCAGTTCTTTCAACAAGTTTAATACTATTTTTTCCAATGCTTCTCCTGCCAGGCCTTGTTCTTTCCCTCTTTCTTGATTTTCACTAATTGTTATTGTGTATGTATCCCAAATTTAGAGAAAGCTGTTCCACGTGGGATACATCAGTCGTTTCGTCAAATATTTGTTCAATTATTTCTTCACCACAACATGTTATTAATTGATTTTGACTGCTGCTACTAATGCATGTTGCTCAGGAAGATGCTGTGTATAGGTGTTATTTAAGAGTCTTATTTCCTGATGTGATTTTAAACCTTAACACTGTGTGGTGCTAAGGCAAAACCCGATATGTCAAAGTCAAAAACGTGATTTTGCAGCAGATGTGTTTAAAAGTTAGCGGTGTTGTTGTAATAGTGGATATATCGGAAACAATTTTATTATCTACTGGTTACATGGATGCGTTTAGCCATGTAGTGATTTGTCATCACATTCTTCATCGCTCAATGTACATATTGGCATTAAAAACGAAAAATCGATCATCCTTGACATATCGGGTTTTGCCTTAGTACCACAGCAATTCCCCTCATCCCTAGGTCCAGCATCTTCGTCCAGAAGCATAAGGCCATCATCACGATGGTCTCTTAGAGGAATATTTTGCCGACCTAAGAACACTATAGATAGACTCTAGTATTGGTCGTAGTCTTTCTTTATTTTTTGTTTCTGTTTAGACCTCTGAGAGTCTATCTGGTTAATGACTGACTTTTGAGGGTTGCGATAACTTTTTAGAAAATCCAGCTCAACCTGAACGCACTCCTTGTGGTATGATGTTTTTTCATGGGTTTATATGACTTCGTCTTTGCTCATGAGTTTGGCGAAAGATGTTAAAGGTTTCGTGACAAGGCTTTGGGCTGTCATCCCGTTATTGTGACCATATTTTTCAATACAAAAATGAAACGCAATATTTGTAAAACAATTCCTTTTGACTGTGCGAAAATACCAACCAACTCCTTTGTTCTAAGTGCCAGTGACCCAACTAAAGCTTAACTTCTTTTTTATTCTTTGTGTGTCATGGCTGTCAAGATCGTTCTAACAATTGGCACTCTGTAAAATTATCAACATTTTGATTTATAAAAAAACCCAAAAATCATTCTTGAAGCTTCTCCGTTACTTCTTTTTTTCAATTCTAGTCCAGAAAACGTATTTATTCCCTGTTTTGTACATATATATGTGTTTGAAATTAAAAA
This sequence comes from Diabrotica virgifera virgifera, assembly GCF_917563875.1. Lineage (NCBI taxonomy): Eukaryota > Metazoa > Arthropoda > Insecta > Coleoptera > Chrysomelidae > Diabrotica > Diabrotica virgifera. The sequence goes on along the minus strand of NC_065445.1, from coordinate 18,415,806 downwards.
TATTTGAACTGCAAATATTTAAATTCATATTATTCTAAATTCTCGGAGGGGGCCATGGCCCCCATGCCCCCCTCCCTGGATCCGCCCTTGATATGGTTGCTGTTTAGCGTCTTCGGTGGTCGCAAGGGTAGAAACATGAAACATGTGTGGATGTGGATACACTCTTGTTAAGTGTTTTTCTTACCCTTAGCGAACTAAGAAAATATCATGCAGTTTTAGAATAAAAACTTGGCAGTCCCTTCTCAGGGTCCAAGGCGACTAGTCCGTGTGTTGCTCTGTTGTTCTCCCGCTCGCAATAATTACCTCGCACGCTAAATTTTAAGACGGTACCTAATGTGTATAATAAAGACTCTCTCTCTCTCTCTCTCTCTCTCTCTCTCTCTCTCTCTCTCTTTCTCTACTAAGACAATTAATCGTTAATTCCGTGCATTTGTTAAACTCGTTGTTGTTAATAAATGTTTTGTTCGCTTAGCACTTTTATTTCTCTTTTGCACAACCCTTCATATCGTGTTTATTAGTAACTATAAAACCAGACCAAATAAATCTTAGAACCAGTTGCCCTAAAAGTTCACTAGTTTTTTAATATCGAAGGACATTTCTCTGCTTTCGGACATAGGTACGCGTGTGGTCCAAAAATATTCACCTATGTCCAATCAGGCAAAAGGTAATAATTAAACCCTTTTCGCCACGGTGGGGTGAGATTCAGTAAAAAGTCTCATCAATAGGGAAGCCAAAAAAAGAAGTGAGAAGTGATTGCCAACCTTCGTTAGAAGGCGGCACAATACGAAGAAAGAAGTTCATGATTATTGATTATTCTACTTACACATGTAAAGAATGGTACCAACTCTGTCTTGCATCATGCCTTTTATGCCCGCACCTACTTTTATTACACTTAATCCGAAATCACTCAATTTGATGAAATACTCATCCTTTGGATCTTCCGGATTTGTGGCAAATAGTATATTCTCCATTTTTATATCTCTGTGTACAATATCTAAAACAAATAGTGATTTTGGATAAAATGACGTAAAAAAAATTCGTAACTACACTTATGTAATGTCCTTTTCATAGGCATTTTTCAGTGCGTCACAAATGATAGAAAAAAAGTAAGTCCGTGATAATACATATTAATTTATAACATTTATTCTGACATGACATTTTAGTTCAATCTGACAGTTGTCACGTTTTATTTGCAATTTGTTATAAAAACAAATCAATTGTGTTTATTGCATTATTTATAAAATGGTATTTTTTTTTATTTGTATAGTCTTATAAATTGTACAGATTATATTCGTAGATATACGAGTATTATATAATTCGTAATAAATGTTATAAATATCTGTAATCACGGACGTGCCTTTTTTTCTGTCACATACAATTTAATGCGTTAGAAAGAAATCGAAAAACTGTGACGCACTGAAAGATGCCTATGAGAAAAAGATTACATCGATCAATATACAATTACAAAAAAAGTTGTTTGAGTTCCTAATATGACCGAAAGACAGTAACAAAAACGGCTACAAGAAAGTGGGTAGCTCACAAATCTTTGGAATAATGGAGGAATTCAGCAGAACAAAGAGAGGCGAAATAGTCCATTATAGAACAGTCGCAAAAATTTACGGTAGACCTAAGGAAAGACAGGAAAACAGTCAAAGCCATAGTAAGTCTACTAGCAGGGTATTGTAAGCTGAATATGCAGATGAAGCTGAATAGACAGTTGAAGCTGAATAAGAAATTGAAGCTGAATATGCAGTTGAAACTTAATAGACAATTGAAGCTGAATAGGCCGTTGAAGCTGAATATGCAATTGAAGCTGGTGGTATTGGCAGAATCTAAGGAAGAAACAGCAGAGCAAATTTTGTGCCAGTATCGACAGCCTGGCAAATGTGCGGTTCGTTACATTAGATTAGGCGATGAAAAGCCACCGGCAAAGAGCTATAAAGGAAGGTTCAGTATCCAAGTTATTACACTTTTAAAAAGGGTCAAGCTAGAGAATATAACCTAGGGTTAGAAGAGCACAATATATCTGAAAAAGTCGTAGTGGAATAGGCCAAAAGCCAGCTCACTGAATCTATCTATCCATTGTAGTGTGGCGCCATCTACAAATATATCAATGAGTATTTGGAGTAAAATATGCAATTTGCTTTAACGCTTTAACCACCTTTAACTTTGAGGCAGTGGCGTACCGATAGATCACCGGGCTCTGGTTCCAGTGGGATGCGGGCCCGCCCGCCCAATAAAAACACACATTGTATATCAAGAGTTTTTAATAAACATTAAATATAAATCATCCTCATCCTATATCATAAAATATATCATAATATATATATATATATATATATATATATATATATATATATATATATAAAATGATGTTGGATAATCGAGTACAAATATAAAAATAAATAAGCAAAATCATTGGCTAATACTCGTAAAGTGAATGTGAATTTAGTTTTTATATATTTTATATATTTCGAACTAAATTCACATTCACTTTACGAGTATTAGCCAATGATTTTGCTTATTTATATTTATATATATATATATATATATATATATATATATATATATAAAAACTCAAGCTAATTTATAGTCCATTTACTCACGGTTGTTACTGTAAATTTTCAAGAACCGCTCGGATTAAGATGAAATTTGATATACACGTACACATGCACATACATGTCAAACAAAACAAAGTGATACCTATTGTGCCGATGTGTGCTTTTGCCCTGGAGGTGAGTTTCACCAATACATACAGTCGGAAAAATGAAAGAATACCCATGAACGAACATATAAAACACGCTGTATTTTTCTGTCACCGTGTCACACAAAAAATTGGCCAGCGCAAGTACATGTAATAATTATTATTACATGTACTTGCGCTGGGCAATTTTCTATGTCACACTGTATGTATTGTTTATATGATCTATAAGTTTTATCGGTTCAAAGTGGTAATTTTTGCAAAAAAAAAGATTGGTTTTAAATTAAAAAAAAATTTAATTTTGAAAAAAAATAGTAACTTAAAAATTATGGGTGATAACAAAAATCTCAACTAGTAAAAAAATATAGCTATAAATAATGACAGTTATTATCTTCCCCCATAACTCTGAAAATATCGACCACACGAAAAAAATTGTAATGAAAGATATTATAGAAAATCACGTTTTCAACAATTTTAGTTCGTATATTTTTTGTCGAGAAGTTGAAAATGGCGGAGATATTGAGCAAAAACGGTTCCTGTTTAAAATCAAAATGACGGCTAACACAACGGCGGAATTCAGTCGAGATTTTAAATTTACACTACTATTCTATCTTTGTTATCTACCACATACGGAAATTTTGTTGTACGGAAAAAGTTGGGCGTCTCGTCCAAATGAAGCTACTCACGAAAAATTAGCTTGTTATAGTAGTAAATGCTGAAAATACGCCTGGGATCCCTGACTATTAAATAAACAACATTAAAAACTTACCATGTTTGTGTAGATAAATAACAGCGTCAATAATTTGCTGAGCTAGTTTTTTGGTAATTTTCTCTGCAAATTGAGAAGAATTCTTAAATCTACTGAACAAAGTTTCATTACAAAGTTCGAACACAAGATAGATCTTTTTAGCTGTTTCATAGACTCTATCCAAAAATATTATATTAGGGTGGGAAACGAATTTAAGGATTTTTATTTCTTCATGGATTTCTTGTAAATTTGCAGATACCTTTAAAATGAAAGATAAGTATAAGAAATATAAAATACTTGCAAAGATATACCTATTATTTATTTTGTTGTCTTTTATACAGGGTGGGGCAATAGTGTGAAAAAGTACAATTGCTCGTTTATCGTAAGAGATACGAAAAAAAGTTATTTAGGTAAAGTTGGGGCAAAGATAGGACCATGATCTAAAAATATTTTCAAATATATAGGGCCACGTATTTTCTGAGTTTTCTTAAATGTAACACCCTGTATTTTAGTATTGTAATGAAATTATATTTTATGGAACTTTTCTTAAGCATTCCCTATACCTAAGTGCTTTAATTTGTGAGTTATTCGTGATTCTTTAAGCCAAACATTAATGGTAGGGGAGAAAAGTATGCTAAATGTGCAGTCACTAGAGCGCTTTGGGGACCTATTGGGTTGTGAAGAGTAGGTCCTAAAACCAAATAAAGTTAAGTAAAGTTTTCCATTTTAGTGGGGATTTGTCCATTTTTAATTTAAGTTTCTCTTTCCAACAATCGTTTTTTTAGATTATAGCGCCATCCATCCATAATTCGAAAAATGTCGCGAATAAAAGTTACTTATTTTTACGGAAGAAATCCAAACTGCAATAAAACATGGGGGCTCCCATTTAATATTTTAAAGTAACCCCCCACCCCACCTCCGTGGGGGGTCGTGTTTAGTGCCATTCGATAGATTTTTCAAAAATATTGAATAAGTATATTTTTCAGTTTTTCAATCTGATGTTCATTTCGCGAAATATCGCGGGATTCGTATTTAAAATATTAAATTTATCCCCCACCCCTCTCCGTGGGAAGTCGTGTTTGGTATCATTCGATAGATTTTTGAGAAATATTGAGTAAGTATTTTTTAGTTTTTCGATCTGTCATTCATTTCGCGAAATATTTGTTTTTTTCTCGTGAAACTTTGGGACTCACCCATTTCCTTACGCCCTGCTCAAATCGTCAGATTTTTGAAATATACACTGTTTTGCATGTACTTAACTTACCTTATCTTAATCTGATTTCCAGTTTTTCTAAAGATAAATTTTTTTTCGGCCCCCCTTAACGAACTCCCCTGCATTAAGAGACAACATATGGTAGAGGTACATTTTCTACCCATGTAATAATCTGACGCGCTCGAGTAACTGCAAAAATCCCCGCTTGCGCTCCCCTACCATAATAATTGCAACAAAAATTACGTGAAATTTTATTAGGTGGCCGTGAGTGCCCGTGAGACTATCAACAGAGAAAATTCAATCGATGATAATATCTAAGAACCCAAAGTCCGAATTTATTAAGGTGACCAACTGTACTCATTTACTGAGTTTTGTACTCTTTTTTCGCAAACCGTACTCTTTTCAAATCCTGTACTCTGAAAGTACTCATTTGTATAATTTTATACTCATTGTGAACGGATAGAATGGATAATGAACTTTAGAGCATTAAATTGTTTCAAATCGACCCTTCTAAACAGTAAAATTGAATCGAAAGAATTTTCTTCAGCAGTCGAATTTGTAATGAAGGAAGTAAAAGATAATGTTATTAATGACCATTTTCTCTTTGAAGAAATTCGAAGAGTAAATTTATATTTAAATGGAGAAAAATTGAAGAAATGGAACAATGAGAAAATAGAACTTGAAAAAAGATGGGCAGAAATCATTTGGCATTTTAGAGTAGAACATATCCCACATGAAAATTTAAGAGTTTTAATAGAAATTTGCTTATGTTGTCCAGACCCTAATTAATGCTGCTGTTGAAAGGGTATTTTCACTAGGATATGATTATTGGAGCAGTGAGAAGTCGCACTTTCTGTAAAAACATTTTCTGCCATCTTAACACTCAAATTTAATATGCAAAATAAAAGTTGTTCGGATGTGGCTACATTATTATAGGAACATCCTCATTTAGCAAAAAAAATGCAATCCAAAGAAAAATATGTTTTTAAAAGAAAATAAAGTTTTTATCCTTTTTCCTTCTTTTTTTTTTGATTCGCCTATGAAATACAGTAGACTCCCTCTATAACGAGAAATGAAATGGCGGCCTAATTACCTCGTTATAAGATTAATATCTCTTACGTAGTTTATTAGGGGTCGATGGTGAACAATGAGACCTCGCCATCGTAAATTGTAAATTTTATACAATAATCAATATCGGTCGATACACAGGAAGAAGTTTATTGCAGGCAGCGAAGCATATTACAGCACTTGCCTCGATAATAACACAGATGTTAGGAATTTCTATATACAGCCAGTTGGGGTGTTTATTTATAGCCATTACTGCCCTAAAAACAGGTAAAAAACATATTCTTCGGTTTCATTTTTCCTCGTTATAACCAAATATTCCTCGTTATAGAGGGTTATAGTTCAATAGGAATTTCATGGGACACCTAATGTACCTCGTTATAAGCGAAACCTCGTAATATCCGTGTTCGTTATAGAGAGAGTCCACTGTACTTGCAAAGTGTACTCTTTTTGAACAAAAAATAGTTGGTCACCTTACATTTATAAGACATGTGTTAGACCCTTACTGACATAGGCAGCTGAGACAAGGGCCGAGACAACAAAGACCAAACAAATAATGAGAACAACAGAGATGAAAACCCTAATAAGATCCATAAGTGGTATCACACTCAAAGATAGCTAGGCGTTCAAGACATAGTGAGATGATGGACAAGAGCACGACGACGCATGTGGAGAGACCACTTAGATCGGATGAACCATGACTGTATGGTGAAATGGGCGAAGACACATAAGCTCAACATCCGAAAAAGGATAGTACGAGAGCTGGCGCTCCGGATCGCAGCAAAGACGACTGTAACAGAAGAAACAGGACAAAGTCCAGTTAAAATGAGAGGAATAGACATTGCGAAAAGAACTGGGCCCGTGGAAGTAGTAGAAGGGTATAGGTAGAAGGCTGAAGATTAGGAGGTAGATCTCCAACATGATCGACAGACCAAATGAAGACTCTGGTGGGAAAACCCTACATGAAGTAGTCTAGAGCTTAAAGAGGTGTTAGCTGTAATTACTATGAAAGTTAAATGGTGTATCTAACTATAAGACTTACGTTATACTTGTTAATAATTTTTATAGCGTATTGTTTATTTGTCGATTTGTCTACTGCTTTAACCACTATTCCAAAGGAACCATGACCTATCTGCTCTTTAAATTCGAAAACTTGGTACAGCTTCTTCAAATCCTCTAACTTTATGTGTTTGACATACCTTTCCTTTAAATCGATTTTATTGTGTCTGGAGCCAAACCTACTGACAATAAGATTTTATTGGTAAAACTCTCAAAATATATTACAATATAATTAATAATAATATTGTTTCCCCCAATTTTGAAAAAATGTGAAAACTTAGAATTATCCACGTCCGTCTGCCTGTGCACACAACTAATCCATCATTATACCACGTAGAATGACAATTGAGGTGTCAAATGAAACCTTATAATCCAAGCATGGTACTAAAGGTGAAAAATTTGACCTAGGCTAGGCTGTCTGTCCGCCCGACCGCAAATATAACTCCTCCGTCATTATACCAGGTAGAATGACAAGTGAGACGTCAAATATATATACATATACACCGTTATTAGGCGTCAACGCCCTTCGGTAGAGATCTACGGAGGAGTATCACCAAACCGCAAGACCTTATATCCCTTGCGGTACCGCTCCAACATAGGCCGATCAGACACCAGTTATTCCAGACCAAGTCGTAGATTCTATTGAATTTTATACTACCGACGTTGGCCTTTTATTAATTTCATGACCTGGCTGAGGCTCGAACCGTCGTCGATCGCAAATCCACTAAACTTGTCGATCGACTGCGCTGCGCCTCAGAGAACTGGACCGTCTAGCTAGAGTCTAGACTCTAGACCGACGGTGTCAAATGAAAGCTTTATAATCCAAGTATGATATTAAAGGTGATAAATTTGACCTAGACTGTCTATCCGTCTGTGCGTCCGACCGCGAATATAACTCCTCCGTCATTATATCAGGTAGAATGACAAATGAGATGTCAAATGAAAGCTTATAATCCAAGGATGGTACTAAAGGTGAGAAATTTAACCTAGGCTGTCTGTCCGTCTGTCTGTCCAACCGCGAATATAACACCTCTGTCATTATACCAGGTAGAATGACAAATGAGGTGTCGAATGAAAGCTTACAATCCAAGGATGTTACTAAAGTGAGACATTTGACCTAGGTTGTCTGTCCGTCCGACCGCGAATTTAACTCCTTCATTGTACCAGGTAGAATGACAAATAAGGTTTCAAATGAAAGATTATAATTCCAGGATGTTACTAAAGGTGAGACATTTGACCTGGGCTGTCTGTCCGTCGGTCCGTCCGACCGCGAATATAATTCTTTCGTGTCTATACCAGGTAGAATGACAAATGAGGTAACAAAGGTTAGAAATTTGACGTAAGGATGTCTGGTTTTAGAAATGCGACCAGAAGTACAGTTTTAAAGTCACCGGAATAGTACAAGTGAAATATATCATTCGACGTGCCTTAGCAAGATGAGAACAAATAAATGTAATATTTTGGTTTTTATATCATTTTCGGTTAAAAAGTTCTAACCAGAAGTGCTATTATAGTCGCAGAAATAGTACATGTAACACATCAATCGAAGCGTATTGAAAAGTTGAGTTTGAATATTTAGTTCCGGTTTTGAAGTCATATCTGCTTAAACAATGATCACCCAAAGTTTAGTAACTGACTCAAAATTAGTAAAATCGCATATCAATCGACGCAAAGTTACACGAAGAGTTCAAATATCGACTTCCAGTTCTATTTTCGATTACTTTGGGTGAAAACCTAGGGCTTACGAAGTCCAATTACTTGTTTAAATTCTAAACATTCTTGCGGAACTATTATATTGACATAATATTTTTTGTTTTTTTCGTACTGCCTATCAATCCAAACTGGGTTTCTTCCATGATCAAGTATCATTAATTTCACTTATTATGAATGAAATATTTCAATACTACATTACAAGTAAATTCATAAAATACTTACGTATCGAACATTTATAAGAATATAATAAATAGATTATAATTATTGTAACAGCGAACGCTTATAACAGTTAACTGACGTTGAAATTTGCTTGCTTTGAAAAATGAAGATACACATTTTTCTGAATATTACATTGTAGAAAGCAAATCTATGTTTGGTAATAAATAACCGTATTTATTTCAGTTAAATATTTAATTTGTACTTGCTGTATGCATTATTTTGAATTTTGGTATGACATTCTCGAAACCATGCAACCAGTCTTACACGGATATTTGAATTTATAGAAAATTTTTTTTTGTGATAAAACCAATAAAACACATAGAAGTTAAGAATGTAAATTCTTTTATGTTAAGAATGTAAAAAGGTAAAAATAAATATTTATTTATATTTTGAATTTGATTGGAAAATTGTTAATATTTTTGAAAGTCGACAGGACTTTTTAAAAACATTCAATGTCAACGTCAACGTCATTAAGAAAAGAAAACAGTAGATCACTACATTACCGGTATTCTTCTAAACTGTGAATATTCGGATTTTGAGGTTTTGACTATTTATATTTAAAAATAATGCATTTTTTAACCAATGCAATAATTTTGTACACTTTTTAATAATTTTATAGTTGAATTTTATTATTATGGATCAGAAACCAGATTTAGATCTGGTGATATCGGCAGTTTCAGCGTTGTACAATAACCCTAACAGCAGTGAGAAGGAAAGGGCTTCTAAATGGCTTTTGGAACTCCAAAAATCCGTAAGTATCAAGAACTTTTTAAAACATCATCAGTATACTAACTTCTCGTTTTAGGTCCATGCCTGGACTGTAGCAGACGAATTATTACATTTAAAAAGGGACTTGGAATCATGTTACTTTGCTGCTCAAACTATGAGGACGAAAATCCACCAGTCTTTCCACGAACTTCCTCTAGAAGTGCACACGTCATTAAGAGATTCATTACTTGAACATATTGGCCAAATTAACGAAGCAACTAACACTGTTATAGTGACACAATTGTGTGTTGCTTTGGCAGATTTAGCCCTACAAATGCCATCCTGGCAGAATCCTACGTTAGACCTAATCAATAGATTCTCCCAAACTAATATATGGCCATTGCTAGAAATTTTGACTGTGTTACCTGAAGAATTGGAAAGTAGATCTGTCAGGTAATAACTCAACTGTGATAAGTATTTATTAGCTGAAATATAGGTAAAGTGTTATGTGTTACTTACTTGTTTGATCACAATATGAGCTTACTTTTCTTACTTTTTCGAGTCTAGATCGTCTCGTTTCGAGTCTACAGTTTTTCTGCTTAGTATCAGGCTATGTCTACACCCTTTGTATTTACTATAGTTTATTTTTTAACTAAGAGGAGTAAACTAAAAAGACAGATTCACACCCAAGAAAGTCACTTGAAATATCACCAAATACATCTTCTTTTTTGGTTGATCATGTAGGCCCTCAACGGTAATCTATAAATATTATATTATATTATATTAATATGTCGCTAAAGAGTTCTAAAAACAACTGCTTTCTATATAAAAGCATACTAAAAATCTAAAAATTAAAGGAATAACACAGAAAACACAAAAAAGCCGATATAACTTAATTAACCTATGAAATGCCAATGTGTCAAAATATGAAAATGTCATTAGTGTCAAAATTTTATAACAGTGGAGTAAAATTGCCTGTGGTTGGACCAATTACAAACAAGCATTACAGTGCGCTAAAGTTGAATCATTCCTCTTGGTTTAAAAACAAATTATAGCCATAAATCATTGAGGGTGCACTGTGATGGGCAAAGTCTGCATACTCTCTGGTGCTCCACATTCTGTATTTCCCCTCATTCATAAAGTGCATTGTTATCTGTCTTTATATCCAATTTAATAAGGTTCTGTTGTATAGGGACAGCTCCAGTGCATATGCGGTTGTGTGTCTGCCAGTTATTTTCCAGTCCAGGTTCATTCCATTAAGTGGTTTTGGGTGTATAGGAAACAGTTCGGGAGGTTTGATACTGATGTTTCTCAAAAACATTTTCCTCCATTTAAACCGGTTGGTTCCTGGCGGTTTGGTGTCAAACTGGTATAATTGGTGTCTTTCATCAAAAGTTTACCTGAACCTCTCCACATATTGCACAAGGTGCATCTACAGTCTTCTGGTGATGTGAGTCCAGCTGCCTGGTACAGTAGGAGTAGTACAGTGGATTTCATACAGCCAGTAGTTATTCTATAACAGAGGTGGCCAAGCTCCTTGATAGTCCGAGCCATTTTTCAAAATTCGAATTTTTTTACGAGCCACAATTAAACAATTATTTAATAAGTTTAAAAAAAGTATTAAATTTTTCTCTCAGTTTTTGGATTTCACGAATTTTAAAGTGAAATAAAATGGTTCCGATCGTTATTTCAAATATGCAAATAATTGTACAAGCAGCCTTTACTATTTCAGGATACTTTGATTCTTCATCATCCTTCTATCTTTTTCTGGAACGGCCTACTGATCTTAACTGTCTCTCAAAAAAATACTGTCTTTAACACTCTTCAGTCTTCCTCTAATCTTACCACATAACCTGCCCATCTTATCTTAGATTTTATATCTCTGACGATTCTGAGAATTTTCGTTTCAAAAACCAACAGCATACTTATTTCCTGCTGATGGAGAGTCCATGTTTCACTTCCATGTGTAACCATTGAGCGAATAATAATTGGCTTATACAATCTCAATTTAGTAACTTAGATCTTAATAATGATGATAGGGAGTATAATGCTCTATTCCCCGCAGCTATCTCTTTTTATATGTGGTTGTCATTTGCGATTATCGCCTCTAGATATTTAAATTCTTTTACTTCTTAGAAGTTGTGGGCATTAATTGTGTTCTGCCTAACTCTTGGTTTTGGATTTTTGGTTACTAGCATGTATTTCGTCTTCTCTTCATTTATTCGAAGGCCCAGACGTCCTGGTTCTTCCTTGAGTTGTGAAAACACCTCTCTCACGTCTCTTGTAGAATAAGCGACTGCACCTAGATCATCAGCAAATGCAAACAATAGTTTTGATCAGCGATTCACCAATTCCCTGTCTAGTCAGATCAGATGATATTTCACTTATTACATATTCTAAGGTCAAAGTGAATAGCAACAGTGATAAGGGGTCTGCTTGTCAATGGACGGATGCTACACTTAGTCTTTTACATTTCTTGTTACTAATTTAAGACATTTTGAAAAACAAAAATTAAAAGTAATTTAGGTACATTTATTGAGAGCCACAAATAATCCTTCAAAGAGACACATGTGGCTCGCGAGCCACAGTTTGGCCACCCCTGTTCTATAAGTTTCATTTAATGCAGTGGTGACTTGTTGGGCATGTCTACATCTACCCCACATGGGATAGACATATTCCCCTACCGAGAAAGACAAGGCCTCAGCTGTTACTTTTAGACCTGTGGATTTGCACCCCATTTGGTCCCTACAAGTTTCTTTGAGAAGGTTGTTTAAATATGAGCTAAATATATGTTAGTAAATAATCAATATTAGAGTATTGTACAACTTTTGGTTTTAATCCATTCTCTACCGATCGAAGAGGATGGAGTTTGGTTATGAGCCAGTTTGTTTAACTGCACTTAACTGAAGTTACCATATCACTCACTGGCACGTAAATGTCCCCTGACTGAAGTAACCACATCAAGCGCTGCCACATGATCAGCAGCGAATGGATTAAGAATGTAAATCTTTTATATTCAACATTATCTTGTTTTAAGGAACAACAAAATCCTTTGCACTTAGAGGAAATATATAAATTTGGGATATGGCTGAGCAGGTTTTGAAATAAATTAAGATATTGAAAAATCTGTTTTTTGGCAACTTTTACGTATGGTGGACATAATTTACTTGGGAAACTCGACTGGAAACCTTACGAAGGTTTCCAGTTCCAATGTCTTGGTTTATGTGTTTGGCCACTATTGATGTGCTATCAGCGTAAAGGGACCGTTCAAGTATTATGTAACGCAAGTTGGGGGGGGGGGGTCAAAAATCTTCAAAAATTGCGTTACATAATAGTTAAACTCCCATTACAGTGCGTTACCAGGGGGAGGGGGTCAAAAATCTTCCAAAATTGCTTTACGTAATACTTGAACACTCCCAAAGGCAGATCATAGTCGTGGTGTTCTGGAAACATCAGCTGTGTATATGTTTGCAAGGTATGAGGAGAGTAGCTCTGTCATGACATTGTTGTAACCATAGTTCTTCAGTTTTGTATATTAGCCCTTTGCGCCAAATCCTGTCGAATGCTTTGCTTATGTCTAGGAAGACTAATCTGGTTTACTGTCTATTATTGAAGCCTTCTGTGATGTATTCTGTGAGCCTGGGTACCTGGTGCTAGCTTGTATTTCTCTCTAAATCCGAATTGGGCTTATGGCAGAACCTATAGTTTTGCTGTTTTCTCTTCGAGCCTTGAGGGTATCACTCTTTCAGTTCAATTCAATTCAGTTTATTGATGTCAATATACAAAGTATTTACATAAGTCAAAGTCTGTTAAAATGCATCATTGAAATACATTGGCAAGCTAACACTTAATAAGTAAAATCTATAAAATTTTATCACCTAGTCTAAATACTTAACACAAAGTTAGGATATTAGCATGAAAACACAAGAGCACACAGAACATTTAAGAGAGCTGTAGGACTATCACAACAGGGTAGCCCCGAGATATTCCTCCTGAGAATAGTAAGCACCCACCAAAAGAAGTTCTTTGATTTTTATTTTGTATGTATCTAAGGGCAGTTCTCGAATTATTAGGGGTAATTTATTAAAGAAATGTATAGCCAGACATGATGGGCCATCTCTGCACCTCTCCAGCCTACGAAACTTTGGGGCAAGGTTCCCTCTAAAGCGTGTGTTAATATTATGAATCTGTTCATGAGTCTGGAATTTATGCATATTGCATTTTACATATATAAGATTATCATATATATACTGGCAAGGTAATGTTAATATTTTCCAATCTATAAAAACTTGTCTGCAATCGGCTCTATATGGCAAGCCTGCGACAATGCGAATGGCCCTTCTCTGCAGTCTGAATACATCCTTCGCTCCTGCACTATGGCCCCATGCGAGAATAGCATAGGAGATATGTGAGTGACACAAAGAAAAATATGCCTGCTTTAGTATGGAAGCGGAAACACAGGATGAAAGTCCACGAAGCAAAAATATTTGATGATAGCTTTGCCACTAAAGAGGTGGTATGAGCATCCCATATCAGACCAGGGTCCAGCAGAACACCAAGAAATTTAGCACAGGATGCATTGTCCAGTTCATCAGGAATATTTCTAGTTGAAAAAAGTAAGGACTGTGTTTTGGTTGTATTGAGAAACAGCCTATTAGAATGGAACCATTGTTCTGCCTCCGACACTGAACCCCACGAACTCCCCACTGCTGTTACCAAATCCTTACTGCAGGATGAGATTGTTGTGTCATCTGCAAAGAGAGTGAAATGCGCAGTTTGACATGAAAGTGGTAAATCATTGATGTATATCAAGGATAATAAGGGATCCAACACAGAGCCCTGAGGAACTCCTATGCGCAAGCATCCTCTCTCTGATTCAACAGCTGCAAATCTCACCCTCTGGCAGCGGTCCGCAATTCAGCAATTTTGCTGCAGGGAGTAAGCTTATTGGCCTGTAGTTCTGTGGAAAAATTCGGGTTTTTTCCAGGTTTGTGGATTGTGATCACATGGGCTTCCTTCCATTGATTAGGGAATCTTATGTTCTGAATCTCAGCAGTGTGTTTATTATGTTGGTGAGATAAACAACTGCTTTCACTGTGAGGTATTTTTAGTTGGTTATTTCATCCGGTCCAGATGTTTTTTTTTTGCAAAGTGAGGTTTTTCTGGCTTTATAGGGTGGTTATCATGACTCTGGCCTTGTCTTCGGTGGTGTATACCAGGGGTCACCAATTAGATTCCCTGAGGGTCCGTTTCGACAACCTATGACACTTCCGGGGCCCGGATTTAATGCCACCTGTGTCTGGTTGTGCTAATTCGGTTTCTTAACGGATTCTTGTTAAAAATTATCCCCTATAACAGGGGTGGCCAAGCTTCTTAATAGTCAGAGCCACTTTTCACAAGTTGAAGTTTTTCGCGAGCCGCAATAAAATACTTATTCAAAAAGTATCTATGTATAGAAGGTATTTACAATTTTTTTAACAGAACTTTTACTTACTGAAAACCGAAATACAATTACGAAATATTTAAACTTAATTACATTTTTGTTTTCCTTCTTTTGATAATTCTTTAGAATTTGGTGATTAATATGTGACTTCTTAGTAATTCTTTTAGATGCTGGTTAGGTAATATTGATCGGTGTTAGGATTTCACGAATTATAAAATGGAATAAAATGGTCCACACAAGTACGTTGTTCCTAATATGGAAATAATTCGACAAGCATTCTTTTTTAGGGTACCTTCTTGGATTCTGGTACAAATTTCCAAAATTCGGTATTCAGCGTCGACTTATAGTTTTATTTTCGAGCTTGATCTTCTTGCGTCTCTATTAATTTTAATTCTCCAGTTGTTGTTTGGGTCATATATTGGTAGTAATAAAAAATTCACCTTATGAACTATGTTCATTTCAAATGAATCCGGAAAAAGATGAAGAGACGATTTAACATATTTTAAGTCTTCAAATCTATTTTGGAGTTCGGTCAATATTCCTTCCGGCTTTTTTATATACCTACTCGTTAAGTTTTTCTAGTATAATATGGTAAAAATTTTTTTTAAGTCGAGTAAAATGACTTAAATGCAAAATGTGTACCTAATACAAATTACAAATTACATCTGTAGCAAGAGTTATACAAAAATCGGTCTGGATTCGGTTGATTACTGACTTTTACATTGCGCCACTCTTATGTAATGTTCGTTAGCGCAGTTTTCGATGTGTCATATCATTCTTATCTTGGATGGAAATGGAATTTGTTACAAAGTCTTTCATGTTTGTTGTCAGTAAATTAAAAGACATTTTGAAACACATATTATGGAACGATAATAATTTTTTTAAATCATATCTAATACAAAATTGAAAAATAACTCGGGTACAATCGAGAGCCACAAGTAATCCTTCAAAGAGCCGCATGTGGCTCGTGAGCCGCAGTTTGGCCACCCCTGCCCTATAAACTAATCAGAAGGGTGCCGTACAAAATTTTTGGGCAGAAATTGTTTAACAATTTTTTTTAACAAATCCAAAACATCACCTTTTTGCCCTCAAAAATATGTTTTTATCCTTTTTACCCCAAAACAAAAAAAATCTTGTCATTTTTCTCAAAACTTGCGATTTTAAGCGATTTAAAATCTAAAAAATGCAAAAAGAATCATTTTCAAAGCTTGAAAACTCATGTGTAAATTAGTATTTTGGCGGTTGTCAGGGCTTATTTTAATTTAGCTTTGTTTTTATTGGCTTATTTAATTAGCACATTGAGAATAATTAATTGAATAAATAAATAAATTATTAAAAAAACAATTACGTATTTTTTATGGGAAATAAGCCACAATTTTACTAAAAAATGAATTTATTAACGTTTCGAAGGTAGATTTTTTTGAAGGTAGATTAAATGTAAGACCAAATACTTACGATGTCGGGATAGTATCACGAGGTTTTTTCCTGGTTTTCCCTCGTGATTTACTATGGAATCTCTAACGCGAGAATTTTACTGTCATCGTTGCATTTGGTTGTCTTTTTAAAGACAGATCACATGCTATGATTTTTTTTTGCGACGGATATTCTTGAGTTGGGATTGATTTCATGTAATCGAATGAACTATCTTTTAGTAAAGTCGTCCCAGGAACGCAACTCATAAATATTGGCGATATCATTTTAAAGTCTTCTACTTTAAAATGTATAATATACGTCTGAATTGCCAATATAAATGAGTCAGATTAAATAAATTATTAGAAGAATTTTTTTACTTAGCAACAACATGTTGGTTTTATTTTAATAGTATTTTGTATTTTGACAACGAAACCCGATTTGGGCTTCGAAACGTTAATAAATTCATTTTTTAATAAAATTGTGGCTTATTTCCCATAAAAAATACGTAATTATAAAAATGCCACAAGGAAATAGCTTCAGAACAACATTAAAAAAACAATGTTATTAATAAATTACAAAGATTTAATAAATATCAAGTATTTTTGGGAATTTTTCACATAAGTATGTATAATAAGTATAAGTGCGACAGAGACGCACCATAAAGTGCGACGCGCGGTGGCTTTAAAGTCGAGTGGAGGCACATAATTAACAATTAAAAAACAATGGTCTATATTGAAATAAGCCCCGACTACACATAAGAATCTTAAAACTGAATGTATAAACCTCAATTTAGGTACTTGGCAACCTGAAATCTAATAATTTACATATGAGTTTTCAAGCCTCGAAAATGCGTATTTTCACATTTTTCAGATTTTAAATCGCTTATCACTAGAAAACTATGAACTTTCGAGAAAAATGACAAGACCTTTTTTGTTTAGAAGCACCTAAAAATACATTTTTCGTGGCAAAAAGGTAATTTTGAATTTGTTTAAAATAATTGTTTTGCCCGGCACCCCGGGCCCCCTCTGATTTGTTTAAAGGGGACATTCTTGAACAGGAATCCGCAAAGAAACCGAATCAGAAATTTTTTCATTCGGGAGCGGTCTCACAACATATATGTGGAAAGGAAAACTATTAATATCTGATTGTTTTTTGGCCCTGTAGAATTGACTACTTTTCTGGTAAGTACTTACAGTAAATAAAATATAAATTCATTGTGTATAGGGCTTTTCATCGATTGTCATTTGTTTCGAGCTTCTGTCATATGTTGTATAATCTGTGTATATTAACATTATACACGGATTATACGAAATATGACAGAAGCTCGAAACAAATGACTGTGAATGAAAAGCCCTATTGTTATGTACCGATTTTTAATAAAGTTCATTCTTGACAAAGCGGCTTCGCACACATAAGTTGAGTCAAACATAGTACACAATTTCATGACCAAACATTTTCAAAATTGCCAAACACTTGATTCTGAATTTAATGGCGGTCCGCACAAAACTAGCCCACTGTCCGGATGCGGACCGCGGTCCGCTAATTGGTGACCCCTGGTGTATACTATGCCGTTTTCTCCATGTAGAGGTGGCATTGGTTTCCTGTCATTTCTTAGGATTTCATGTAGTTTCCACAGATGGCCCATGTCTTTGCTGTTCTTGTTGCTTCACATGGTTGTCCCATTTCTCTGTCAAATGTTTTTGGAACTCGTCTTTGATCTGCCAATTTTGTTTGCTCTTCTAATCAAAATAGTCACAAATTCGTGAAATATACTTTAAAATCTACTATGTCTACATATATAAAAAATTCCTTTTCAAGTTAAAAATAATGTAAATAATTGATGTACCAGAATGGCAACTAGAAACTAGATGAATAATCTACCAGTTATATTCTTGTACGATTTTTCAAAAATATATTTTACAGGCTAGGTGAAAACAGAAGAATAGATGTGTTAGAAGAGATGAAAATTTCTGCTCCAACAGTGAATGAATTTTTAAAACATTGTTCTAAACTCTACGAAACTAATTGGCAAGAGCATGTTCAGTTCAATGTAAAAGTATTACGCTGCTTTACGTCCTGGATCTCAGTAGGAGCTATTAGTCTGAATGATCTTTCTGATAGTATTGTTATTAACAGAGCATTCGAGATACTCAACTTCAAGCCTCAAAATGATAAACATACCATATCAGGTAAAATTTTTTATAATATTAAAGTATTTTGTGTTTATATTTAAGTACTTATAATATATGTTAATATAATGTTGACTGTGCGTTTACACTGTCCCATACAAACCTAGTGTTCATACCTACATAAGTTTATATATTAATTTTGAATTGATTAAGCAAATAAATAAATAAATCTTTTTTTAGCTGCCTTCCATGAGGCTGCCACTGACTGCATTTGTACTCTTTTACTAAGTCTTGAAAACAACAATAACCAACTCGGTTTGGAAAATTACCTCTTCAATAATATTATCAACCTAGATGTACCTTATCACCTTTCTGTTGCGAATGAGGATCAAGGAAAATCTATGGACTACTGTAGACTGTTTACAGAACTGGCAGAATCATTTTTAGAAAAAATTATAGCTAATAGTAATACAAAACAGATGCACTATGCTATTAAAATTTTAGATCTAGTTTTAATGTGTGTTGGACACCATGACTATGAGGTAAGTGTACCTAATAAAATATTAATATTATAAAAAATGCAAACTATTTTGTGTTAATAAATAAACGTAAATGTGATTCTTATCTCTTGTGTATGAAAGAAGAGGGATAAATCTGGCTCAAATTATCGATGTCATTTCTTTTATTTAGGACAGATGGATGTTTGAGAATATGGCACATTTCAAGGAGGAATCTTTTATGATAATATTGTTGTTTGACCAGTATTTTGACATTTTTGAAGTCGATTTGATGTTTAGTTGAAATGGCATGTTGTGAAAGGGCACAAGAGGATTTTGTGAGTAGTTAGTCAACCTTGAAAAGAGCTGCTAGTCTGACCAATACAGCATAAGTTGCAATCTGCACAGAGTATATGATAGACAACATTAGTATATTCTAAATAGGTCAACGTAGTTTTGATTTACTAATATACTTTGACATATTAATGTTGTCTATAACCCTGTGCAGAATTGTTTCTAATACTTGTCACCTTACCAATGCAATATAATTATTACAATAATTTTTTGGTGTAATATAAGAATATCTTCTTGTACAATTAATATTGATTATTATATTTACTGTTCATATTTTTAGGTAGCAGAAATCACTTTTAACCTTTGGTATGTTTTAAGTGAAGAATTATACCAAAAAAATAACAAAGAAAAGACAGAACTATTCCGACCCTATGTAGAACGATTAATAACAGCACTATGTAGGCATTGTCAAATGGAGCCAGATAGCGAAGGGTTGTTAGAAGATGGAGATGAATTTAAAGATTTTAGATTGAAGGTAATTCATTTACCGTACTTCATATTTGTGTGTAAGAGGAGAGAATAAGAAATTTCCTTAATTAATAAGTTTTTTAATTCGTTTATTTAAATGTTGTTACTTTTTGTAGGTAGCAGAATTAATACGAGATGTAGTTTTCATAGTGGGCAGTAGTGCCTGTTTCAAACAAATGTTTATTAATATACAAGGTCCAGGAGTTATGTGGGATTCCACCGAGGCAGCTCTGTTTGTAATGCAAGCTGTTGCAAAAAACGTAATACCGTAAGTAACTTTTTAAATCTTAATGGAATATTATAACACCTCATCTTCAAAAAGGCTGCTCTTGATTGCTACATTCTTTATCATCTTTTATTTGGATCTTTCTTATGACTTTACCCCTCTTATTGAAAACCATGGTTTTTGTTTTCTTTATATTTATTGTTAAACCAAATTGTTCCCCAGTATTATAAATTGTGTTTAGTAGCGTCTGCAGGTCTTTCTCACTTTCAGTAATAATTACTGTATCGTCGGCATAACAAATGTTATGTATATTTTCACCATTTATCTTCATCCCTTCTGTACAGTTAGCAAGTGCTTGTGTAAATACCTCTTCGGAATATATATTAAATAGTAATGGTGAAAGTACACAAACTTTTCTCACTCCTTCACTTATCTGTTGCACATCCGTGCTATTTCCATCAAATAGTACCAGAACCTGTTGGTTGCAATAGAAATTTCTCACGATGTTAATATCACTTTTATGGAGTCCTTTCCACTTAAAACATTCCATGCGAATGTTATGGAGTAACATTAACTTTGTCGAAAGCTTTCTCATAATCTATAAATTCGACGAAAAGATCTTTTTGTTGGTCTAGACATTTTTGAGTCGACTGTATATACAAACGTATTGTCCTAAATTAACTTTTTGTGTTTTAGTGGTGAAAGTGAAGTGGTACCTCAGGTCGTAGAAGCAATATTAAATGTTCCAGAAAATACACATGTAGCCGTAAAATACACGTCGGTGCTTTTGCTAGGAGAACTTTGTGAATGGATAGAGAGGCATCCAAACACGCTGGATCCAGTTTTGAACTTTTTAGTGTGTTGTTTGCCTCAACCTGGAGTAGGAGCTGCTGCGGCTGTGGCCCTTCAAAACATCTGTGCCAGTTGTAACGATCATATGCCAAGACACGTCCCAATACTCTTACAGGTACATAATGAATATATTAAGGTCATTTAACGGGTTACATAAGGTCATTTAATGGGTTACATAAGTCTTGTATTTAAAAAAAAATGATTTTTTTATATACATACAGTAAGCGCCACTGTACTAGACACATGGGTAGGTACCTAATTGCTATGCTTATGGGCTAATCAGGTCCGTTCTCAGATGTGACTTTCATCTCGGTCATGTTAATGTCAAGAAACTATTCAAAATAATTGGGAAATAATTGAGAAATAACAAAAAACTTGATCATGTTTATATAGCGATTATCTATACGGCACTCCGTAGTACAGAGTACAGCACTAAGGCTTTTAACATTTTTTGATAACTTATGGTGTCGAAAGCTTTTTCGTAGTCAACAAATATCAGGACTAATGGCTTGTTATATTCAACACCCTTTTCTATTTCTATTTTATATTTATACTATTATATTTATACTAAACTGATTTTTATTAGCTTCTTCACCAAGCTGATTCCTTCGCCATCACCAACACAGCAACCTTGGGTCTTCTGCGAGGAGTGGCTTCGATAATAGGTCGAATGCCGCACGAGGAGTTGACGACGGCTTTACGGGAATTATGTTCTATGCAGCTTAATCCGATATGTCAAATAATAGAACAGGATGTTCATCCGGTGAAAGGAGCCCAAACGGATCCAGTAATGTGGCTAGATAGACTTAGTGCGGTGCTTAGATATGTTAATGTACATATTCCGGAAGGTAAGTAATCAACAGGTTCAATCTTAAATTTTGTATTACGAAATTGTGTAGTATAGCGGCAGTTTTTCACTAAACAGACAAAACATAAACAAAACACAAACTTGTGTCAAATAAAACAAAATATCAAATAAATATGTTGTCTGTGTGAGTTCATTTCAAATTTTGGAAAATGGAATAAATGAATGGACTTACATACAATCACTTTATTTTACCACAGGCACTGGTTTCACTTTCTATAATTTACAAAGCATCATCAGGTCTCCGGTACAGCAAAATCAAATGCTAAAATTACAATAACCAGTGTTAGGATTCTGTCTGGTACAAAATATAAAATACATATATATTACATATTTATAGACTGTATGTGGAGCTTCAATGAAACTCTGCATTAAATCTAAAGTTTTATTGTAATTTATAACAATTTTTGATTTACCTTTTCGAATACCATTTTTTACTCGTCCAGTTTCCTCAAAACGCTTTGAACTTCTTTGTATCGTCACACAGTGTTTCCAAATGCTGAAAACGTGGTCATGAGGTAAAAAAGTCCCTATCTATGGATTGTCATGTTTACGTATTCTTATTCATAGCTCACGGACAAGCTAGCCATGTACGAAGTAATTTTGGCCGGCATGCCGCGGCAGTGAAAGTAAAAAAGAACGCGTATATTGAAAACGCTGTAAAACGTTTTGTAGTTCATCAATTTTATCGCTGTAAAGCATATTCTTCTTTTTCAAGTATGCATTAATGTAAGGTAAGTTGATTTAAGATTTTATAAGAATAAATGTATAAAATTTGTTAATGAATAAACATTAAAAATGTAAAAAGACTAACAAGCTAGCAAATTGAAAATGGTTATTCATGTTTGATTAAAAATATACTTGAAATCAAAACTTTGTAAAAAACCTTTCAAAAATTACATAATTCTGCGATTAAAGTTTATTAATTTCAAAATGTACGGTACGAAGGTATATAATTACATTGGTTTAGCTGCCTTTAACTGCCTTTGCGTTGCTGGCAGTTGTTTGAATACAAAAGTGTGAAATGCCGCATATTAGATGATTCTGGCGGTTGTTGAGTATGTATTGGCCTTTGTATATAAGTAATAGGTTCTGAATACATATTGTACTTCAAAAATAAGTTGTATTCGTAATCAGCAATTTCAAAAGTCCCCTATAATACAAGATTTCAAAAAATTGAGTTTAAAATAAAATTTTCGAATTTCTTTCCGCCATATTGGATCTGTCATTTTGTTTAAAAAAAATGTCAGATTCGTAATCAGCGATGCCAAAACCCTTAAGTAGGAAAGTAACTCCGAAGTGTACGAACAATATGCGCTTTTAAAAATTCATGACCTCATTTTCGGCATTTGGAACTACTATGATTATGAGAATGGTTTGGAAATTATCATTGAACAACTTGGCTACTTCACTATAAGATCCTTTTCTATCGCCGCAGCCCTGCATCATTAACCCTTTCACTCACAAGTTTTTGTTTACACAGATAAAAATTATTTTTTGGGTAATATCTTGCTAAAATATGATACTTAACACCCCTGAATTGTTTTTTCAAATTTGCTCCCCTAGTACATATATGAAAAAAATAATGTCTACAATTGTAGACTTTGGTAGTCAATAAAATAAATTATTTTTATAAATAAATAGTATTTATTGAAAAATTAAAATACGGTAAAAAATTTTAAGAAAATGTGAGTAAATAATATAAAATGTAACTATTTTGTTTTTATGGAAATTAAAAAAAAACAGCGACAGGTTTTGAACTGATTGTGCTTCTAAGAACAAACTTCTGGTTTGAAACCTGATGTCTCTTGCATTCACATGATTTCATTTGTTTGGGATATATCCATATTTCTATAAGAATTTTCAGAATTTGGAGTTGGATGTTCTTCATCCTTAATTCTTTCCTCATTTTTCATAAAAGAAGAAAAAATCTTTCCTCGATATCATCATGGAAATTATCTGGTTATTCAATTATATCCTCCATATCATCAGGTCTTCAATGTCTCTTGACATTATAATAACGAGCGATCCATAATTATTGGGATCAAAGCTATCCGTGCAAAAAATTACGTATGTATTGTTCTAATCTGCCGGAGTGTGACGTCACGACCAACTGCGGCTATATTCAGTGTTGTTATGATCACTTTTCCAAACAAAGAATAAAGATTGAAAACACGTTGAAAAGATACCCAATCTCAAGATCTTTTAATTCGTATAAAGTTAAAATTTTGCTTCCTCTGCTACTTTTTATGTTCAATTATAGTGTTTTTAATTCGACGTACGTACACTGACAAATCTGTCAAATTTGACGTAAACTGAAAAGTATATCTGAATTAATAATAGACCTGCACTGTATAGCTATCTCTGTCGTTCAGAGCCACCTATGGTGACAATAATTTTGGATCATACGTTATCTTTATCGCTACAATCACTTTCAAGTCCTTCTGTATCAAAAAGGCCCTTTTCTAGCTGTTTAAGAAGTTCTTTTTTCGTTAAAAATTTCCTACTAGACATGATTTACTGAAACAAATAAAATATTTAAAAAAAAATAAAACTTTCCTTTTATACAATTGTCTACAATTTTAGACACCATTTATAGACCTGTTATAGACACTACAAGAAATATATGACGAAAATTTTTATATACATCTAATAATATAATACTTGTTCTCCAAATAAAAACATAAAATTGACTGGATTACCAATAATGTTTGATATATTTATGGAATTATGAGAACTTACCTGAATAGAATGTGTAACGCAGTAACCACCATGTAAATAGCTATTATAGATTGATGCTTCTCTATGCTAAAAGTCATTGTAAACTAGGTAATAGTACTTATTACAGAATATCTGTGGATGTAGACGATATCACACAACTGTAAAACGAAGCCAATTGTGGGTAGGCCAGATATTTGAAAATATGTCTACAATTGTAGACGCCATGAGTGAAAGGGTTAAAACAGTAATTCGTTCTTTTAAAAAACCATTTTTATTGCAGAGATTTAAAAACGCAAAAACAATTGTCTGCTTTAGTTATTTTTAATAATTAATGTCAACGTGATTAAATCAAAACATTCTATATTTACTGATTTACTTCAAAACTATTTGGCACTAAGAAGTTTTTTTAATTTATTACCTTCGTGGCTAGACAAAATACCAAGTTTTATATATGGTTGAAATCGTATGTTATAATCTGGCAACGTTACAAAATTCAAATTTCAAATCTTCGTTTTGCAAAATAGGTGTATCCCTGTTTTTGTATAATTCGGACCATCCATTTAAGAGGTAATTAGGCGTTGTCAAGACTTTTGTTCCACTCTGTATATATGGGGTATGATTTTTATTTTCTTAATGGGACTTTTACTTTCTAAATTGGAAAAAAGATGATTTTTGAATATTTTTAAAGAAAAAACATTTCCTTTTCTTTTATTTTTTTACATTGTTAAATAGGTTTCGTGGTATTTTTTAGTACTTTTAGTACTTCTTCACCACTGCAGAGGGCGACTTTCAAAAAAATGCATTTTAATTTGGGAGACACTTTTCTGCTTTTCCGTAACAATTTTTTTTAATTGCAATGAGATTTAATTCGTGAGACTTATAACTTTTGGGGGTAAATTTACTAATTCCCCGTACTAAAAATGTGGGTTTTTTTTAACTTTAGATGTTTATTGAGTGGTTGTTTATACAGGGTGTCCCATAATTAATTGGAAATTAGCTAATGTGTGATAGAAGACATCAACATGATATGATTTAACCAAACTCGCTTAAATAAAATATGGCTCCTTATTGAGTTACAGGGTGTTTTATTTAAAAATTTAAAAACTACTTTTGCTCAGTATTTTAAAACTATTCGGCATATCCTTTTCATACTTGGCAGAAAGTGTAGGTATCATACACTCTATGAAATTATGATAAATAAACGTTTTTGGCTACTACCAGTGGCGTACGACAGGGGACAGCGAATGGTAGACCCTTCCCAAATTCTACGCCATTGTTGGAATTGCCATTTTAGCGCAATTTTTCGATTCTCCAATACTCTTTATGTAAATAATGTACTCCTCACTCGTAACGATAAAGTCATTAGTTTTCGAGATATTTGAAGTTAAACATGTAACAGCACAGATATTTTAATTAATGTATTGTGCCACTTAATTTTTAATTTCAAATATTTCGATAACTAATGATTTTATCGTTAAGAATGAATATTATAGGTACTCTTCAGTTTTAACGATAAAATCATTAGTTTTCGAGATATTTGAAGTTTAAAATTAGGCGGCACAATACATTAATCAAAATATGTGTGCCGTTACATGTTTAACTTCAAATATCTCGAAAACCAATGACTTTATGGTTACGAGTGAAGAGTACTTTATTTACAGAGAGAGTATTGTACAATCGAAAAATTGCGTCAAAATGGCAATTCCGCCAGTGGCGTAGAATTTGCGAAGGGTCAACCATTCGCCGTCCCCTGTCGTACGCCACTGGTAGTAGCCAGAAACGTTTATTTATCATAATTTCAGAGGATGTATAATATCTACACTTTCCGTCAAGTATGAAAAGGATACGTCGAATAGTTTTACAATATTGAGCAAAAATAGTTTTTAAATTTTTAAATAAAACACCTTGTAACTCAGTAACGAGCCATATTTTATATAAGCGATTGTGGTTAAATCTTAATATTTTGATGTCTTCTATCACCCATTAGATAATGTCCAATTAATTATGGGACATGACACGATGACTGATAATTATGGGACATTATGATTGTATAGAGTATCAAAAAAATTTGGTTTACTGAGATTGGTGTAGTAGATTTTGAGAAAAACTCCTATAAAGTTTTGAAAAATGCGATTTCGAGAAAAACGTGTTTAAAGTATTTTTACTACAATTTTATCGAATAAAATTGTCCCCTTTTTTCCCTCTTAATCTGCGATTCCTGGTGTATGTTGGATATCTACCCTCACTGTCCAGCAAAAGCTATAATTGGTCGGTCAAAACTTTTTTACATCATTCTGCCCTCTTTTGATGACTCGCTGCTCCTTCTATCGGCTTGAGTTTCGTCGATATTTTCCGACCAACTCGTTACTATTTGTCCAATATTTATTCCCGTAATATGTTTGGAATGCATCACAAAATTTTAATTTTTTGCCGAGAAACTGAGTAATTCAAAATTGTTTTCTGCAGTAAATTGATCACCTTTAAATTGTCTTTTAGTATTATGTTTATTCCGATGCGTCTCCTTACTTCGAATGTCTTTTAAATGACCACCAGTTCAAGGCATTTTTTCCAATTTTCAATAATATAATACACGTACTTGCTTTATAATTTTTAGAACCAAACTGTCGAGGTGCAGCTGCACAGGTCAAGCGTCGCCCGCGTCGTTCTATACAAGTGGGTTTTAGCTCAGGTAGGTACCGTATACAGCTATAACTTCGTTTCTATTTCGAATTTCTTAATAAAATTTTAGGACAGTATTTTTAAGGAATTTCTGATACTAAAGAATGTTTTTACATAATTTTTTTCTACATTTAGAAAGTAAAAGTCCTTTTAAATATTCAACAAACGTTTTTGTAAATGTAATATACTTTCAGGTGTGGAAAACCCTTGTAAACCGGTAATTCTCGAAGTGTGGCCGGTATTGTCTCGCACGTTCGATAAATTCCAAAGTGACATTAGGATAATGGAGAGATGTTGTCGTGCCGTGCGTTTCATGCTGCGGTGCGTCGCGCAAGAAGTGCGTGAACTCTTAGAAAGCCTAGTTGGACAAATAGTGAGGATCTATACGTTATACCAACATTCGTGTTTTCTCTATGTCGGTAGTATACTCGTGGACGAATACGCAATAGATCCGATATGCGTGCCAGGTCTGCTGGATATGCTGCAAGCGTTTCTGGAACCTACCTTCCACGTGTTGCAGGAGGAGAACGGGCTGAAGAATCATCCCGATACAGTGGATGACTTTTTTAGGTAAACAGTTTTTAGTACTAATAAACTGCGCGTCATAGAAAACGGGCACCCTAAAAAATGGGTCATTTTTGATGTCGCGTATCTCCTAAACCTGTTGTCCGATTTAAGTGATTTTTTGAATATGTTATAGCCCTATTCTTTGTCAACATCACTGTATTAATATTTTTGCAAAACAGGTAAATTTTCATTATATACCGGGTGTACGAATCAAACTGTGTTTTTTTCTCAAAGTTCGCAACACCCTGTGGCATATTCTAGCATTTATAAAATACTGAAATTAAAACCAAACTATAGCCTCAGGTTTTCTTAACATTATGTTTTTTGATTCATTCATTTATGATGGATAATACAAAAGTTATGTACTTTAACAACTAGGCATGCTCTTTATCAGTACAGGGTGTTTCTAAAGAAGTACGACAAACTTTAAGGGGCAATTTTGCATGAAAACATAATGACCGGTTGCTTTATAAACATATGTCCGCAAATGCTTCGTTTCCGACATACAGGATGTTGAATTTTTTCTTAAAAACTGACGATTTATTTATTGCCCTAAAACCGGTTGAGATATGCAAATGAAATTTGGTGAGTTTTAAGACGTAATTTTTGAACATTTTTTGATATACAATTAAGAATTTTTTATTCACCATTGGCGTACATACGAATAATATGATCGGTCATATTACCCGTATGCGCTCCAATAGTGAATATAAAATTCTTAGTTGAATGTCAAAAAATGCGCAATAACCATCTCTTAAAACCTACCAAATTTCATTTGCATATCTTAACCGGTTTTAAAGCAATAAATAAATCATCAGTTTGTAAGAAAAAATTTAACATCCCGTATCTCGGAAACGAAGCTTTTGCGGATATATGATTATAAAGCAAACTGCCATTATTTTTAATGCAGAATTACCCCTTAAAGTTTGTCGAACTTATTTAGTCCCTAAAACACTTTAGACTTATAACACCCTGTACTGATGAAGAACATAGCTAGTTGTTAAAGTACATAACTTTTGTATTATCCAACATAAGCGAATGAATCAAAAAACAGAATGTTAAGAAAACCTGAGGCTATAGTTGAATTTAAATTTCAGTATTTTATAAATGCTAGAATAATCCACAGGGTGTTGCGAACTTTGAGAAAAAAACACAGTTTGATTCGTACACCCGGTATACAATGAAAATTTACCTGTTTTGCAAAAATGGTATTACAAAGATATTGAAAAAGAATAGGGCTATAAAATATTCAAAAAATCATTTAAATCGGACAACAGGTTTAGGAGATACGCGACATCAAAAATGACCCATTTTTTAGGGTGCCCGTTTTCTATGACGCGCAGTTTATATTGTGCACTAATATTTTAAAAAGCGACTAAGATCCTTTATAAAAGGTATAAATAGTTAAAAATCTCTAAAAAGGCCTACATCACAGAACTAGTTTTCGATTGGATGACCAATCATCATCATTGCTTACGTGATCTAGCATGCTAACCACCAAAATACAATATGTATTATAAAAATATATGGGTAAAAACCCTTTAAAAGTGATCCGTCAAGGAAAAATAGATGGAATATGAAGGGCCACGAGAAAGAACGATCAGAGTCCATTTTTGGTCTAAATTTAAATATTGGCACCATATTTTAGCTTTTCGTGGAAAGAACCCAAACATGGTTTCGTTTGTCCAATAACGATCACCGTACGTTATAATTAAAAATGTTTTATTTAATTTTCCGAACCAAAACTAAAACTTTCAAATTGGATTTGTATAAAATGAACACAATGTGACTCTGATCGGTCTTTCCCGTGGCCCTTCATATGTGAATGTAAACATGGATGTTCAAAATATTCCATGTAATATGCTCTGCAGCCGGAAAAATGAAAGAATACCCATAAACGATCACATCAATCACTTATTTTGTATTTGCTGTCTTTTTCTATAAATAACAAACGTTTGTTATAGAAAAAGACAGCAAATACAAAATAAGTGATTGATGTGATCGTTCATGGGTATGCGCTGTGAGCTTCGCTGGTGTCGCTCCTGGCGGATTACTAATCAACTTTCACTGGTAATTTTTAAATTTATTATTTAATTGTTATCGCTTAATATTTACAACGCAAAAAAGTAATTAAATTATAATCGATTTTTTTAAGATTTTGCTAATCATTTTGACGTTCTATTGATAAAATATGAATTTCTTACTTCGGATACTTTCACAATTATCGTATAGATGGCGGTAAGATTAATATATTAATTTATAATTAGATATTACGGAACATTAAAAAAACTTCAATTCAGTATTTAAAACGTAAGTATATTTAAGGTAAAAATATATACCACAGCTTTGACCAACTAATATTGTTTATAATTAATGTTTTTAATTTTAATTTTAAATTAATCACTTTGACATTTATGTCAAATTTCCGGTCAACGTTTACAAACTTGTCACTACTGGCGTTCGCGAATTTGTAAATATCCCCTCTACGTACGAGCTCACAGCGTATAGGGCCTTTCATCAATTGTCATTTGTTTCGAGCTTCTGTCATGTGTCACATAATATTAATATATCTACGTCATACGTCTTCGGTTTGTATCATGGTGGATACCAGTAACGTATGACGTAGATATATTAATTTTATGTAACACATGACAGAAGCTCGAAACAAATGACTGTGAATGAAAAGCCCTATTCTTTCATTTTTCCGACTGTAGGTACCATCTGAACTCTAAATCGACTTGTTCACATATTGACTGTCTGGTGGCAAATCACTTGTAACATGTATAGTACTGCAATACACGATACACAGAGAACCGGTATGCCGATTGTCGTCGCTAAATTTGGTTCGGCCGCGCAGCACGTCACGTGGGAACCTAACAGATATTTGCTTATTATTTGGATGCATTATTTCATATGTGGTGGCGTTGAAACTGAATAGATTGAGGCAGTTTTAAAATATTAAGCTGTTAACGATTGAAGTAATTCTATATTATTTTAGTTACAAAGTGTTGTTTATTAGCATAAATGTGTATTTTTGTAATTATTAGTTTCATAGTAATTTATTAAAACCGAGACTATAATGCCATTTGAGGTGATATTATGCATGTGCAGAACATATATTAGAATGAGGGATATTAACAGAACAATAAGTTTTAAAAACTGCTAGAGAGCACTTGACAAAAAGATATCTAAATTTTCTAATTTTAAAAAATGATTTTAATTATAGATACTAATTATAATATTATTAATAAAACTTTTCCCGCTAATTTGTTTTTTTATTAATATACATAATATGTATTAATATACATAATTGATTTAAAGTTAAACCAGGTTAGGAATCTAAAAATTTAAAGTGCGAACATTTTATACATGCATATACAGAGTGGGCCAAAGAAAACAGTCCACCTCGAAATTTGACAGTAGTTATTAGATTTTAAGAAAATGAAGAAACAGGTCGATTTTTGATCTAAGGGGGACACATTTTTACGGTACATACATCTGTCATTTGTCAACCCCTCCCTTCCATTTCCCCCACCCCATATTTTTAAATAGGGAATACGGGTCGTGTGCTACCTCATTTGAAAGGTTATTCAATTCACTATTCATTAATATTAACATTGACATAATTATTTATACAGGGTGTCCAAAATAAGGGCGGGGAAGTGGAAGGGAGGGGGATGACAAACGACAAATCTGTATAATATGTATGTATTATTGTGTTTTCAATTTTATCAATCAAAAGCAAAATAAAAATTAAATTAATTTTTTTTTAAATAACGCGGGCACATAAATTTGATACACCCTGTATATTGAGCTGTAGATATTTCTTAGAATGTAGTTTGGATGTAAGTAGATTTCTCTTTAAATGAGCTTTCCGATGAACCATTAAAGACTTTTGTGAATAATTAAGGTGAAAATAACGATGTATTTAGATTTAAAATGGAAAAAGATTGTTTAGGGTATAGGTAATTATAAATTTCTCGAAATTGATAATTGAAAAGAAAGTTGGAATTTTAATATCTTTATTTCAACACGAGTATATGTTGGAGAGTTTCTCCGAAAGTAATTAGGATTGTCGGAATAATTTTGAAAATGACTGTTTTGTTTGTCGAATGGAAAAGTCGAGGTTTCTGATGCTTGGCAATGTGGAAGGGGAAAAGTAGTTAGAATGATTGAGAGAGTTTGAAAAGGAAGGCATTATGTTTTTGGCATCGCTAAGGAGCGGTTCGACGTTGTTAGTGAATAGATAGTTACCAGATACCAGTGGCTGTTTGATAGTGGAAAATAGTGTTGAAAAGTGGAACGAGAGACAGATCAAATTGAGACGAAATACCTCTTTGATTCTGTATTATTGTGAGAAGGAGAGCAGAGAATTTTTGGGAGTTTTGTTTGAATCGAGTACGTGTCAAAAGAGACACGGCTTGTTGGAGAATTGGTGCTGGTATGCTGATAGTTTTGAAGCTGGACAAAGGAGAGGGCTTTGATGAGTAGCCTTTAACATAGTCAACGAGGGAGAGCTGTTTTGGGTCACGAGAAGACATCAGAGTGAGTGAAGCAAAAGGTCAGTCAATTTATGTGAAAGAGATTTTTATGTTCGGAAACTAAATTTTTGAGTAAAAGGCATATGAATTAAAATTCCAATATTTCAAAATATAAATAGTAAATATAGGTAATCTTGCGAATACATAAATTTGTTTTTGTTTAGTTTGTTTTACCAAAGTCATCGGGAACAAACCGATAAATTGTTTTTTTTTAACTATAATAAATTTAAGTGGTAAAAATTTCATTCGGACATCTGTGTCCACAGGTTTTCAGATTCGATAGATTTCAGAGTATTGATTTTGATAAATAAAAGTCAATTCTGTATTTTTATTTTAATATTTTGCTTTATTTCTTTTCCCTATTTTATCCCGATTAGGATCAACTAAGAGATACTGAACCCACGAGAGAAGATAAGTATAACGTGAGATAATTTGGATTTTTTTATAGTATAAAAAAGGCACCCTGAGATTTTTTTTTAGTCAATATTTATGTATGATTTGCGACAATTAAATAATTAATCAAATAAATAATAATTAATATAAAATCAATAAGAAGCAGATCATAACAGTATATTAGAGTCTAATAAAATGTTCGCACTTGAAATTTTTAGATTCCTAACCTGGTTTAACTTAAAATCAACCTTTTTCTTTTTTGTAAATAAAATTTGAAAGTCATCAAGTAATTGGTTCTAAGTACTTCAATTAAAACTTAAAATTTCTTAATTGATTTGTGGTTAAGTTTTTATTTTTAGTAAAATATTTTTCCACAATTTAGAATAACAGTAAGTAGACACAATTTTATGTCATTTTTACAGACCCAGAAGTAAAGTGAATGTTTATATTATTTCTGTTTTATTTTTTTAATATACTATGGTAAATGTATATTGGACCACAGATACCTAAAATCTTTATTTTTCAATGGAAATTCATGTTTAAATTAAATACATATTGGAAAATGACAGTAAAAAGAATATAAAATACAATTTCTTATTTAAAAAGCGATGATAGGTACATAATTTTAAAATTCGAACAATATTACCGCTTCATTTAGCATTGCCGGATGAAAATTAAGGTTCCCATATGACGTCACGCGTTCGCCTTCCATGCGTGCGAACATACCGGTTCTCTGTGTACCGTGCTACAATATAAGTTTCTATTTTTTATAAACTGCAAAATATAATTTCTTTTAAACGTTACGATACTAACATTTTTCTATGTGTTATTTAGGTTGTGTGCAAGATTTATGCAGAGGGCGCCTTTAGCATTTTTAAAATGTTCTTCCTTGGTCCACATCTTACAGTGTGCCCTTTTGGCTTCTTCCCTGGACCACCGAGAAGCGAATATGTCTGTGATGAAATTCTTTTACGATTTGATAAACCAGGGCCAGAGTGGGAGAGCTGATCCCGAATTCAATCAACGACAGATGTTAGTTAAAAGGTTAGTATATTTTTGTTAAGAAGCCACATCTGCGTGTCATCAATATTAGTTTGGGAGATAGTATCATACCCTTTTTCGAAAGTTCTGCGAAATTTTGGCAACAGTGCGTCGGCAGTATGACACTATGTAAGATGAAAGATCAATATTGTGATAATATACTCATAGGTGCGCTAAATGGAAGTATGTAATAGAAAACAATTTTATTATTAGTAAATAAATATTTATAAAAATAAACCGAACGCTACTTACAAGTTTTACTATAAACGTATATAAATATCAAATAGTTTAGTCGTAAGAAATGAACGACAGATTGAAGCAAGTTCCAAAATATTGTCAATGAAGATATACCTACCTGAACAAATTGGCATTTGCACTGTAGTCAGGATTTCTGTACCTAAATATAGATTTTTTACGAATTTCATTTTCATGGGAAACAACTTTTCACACTTTTTTATTTATGACAACAGTAGATTACTTCTCATAGGTACTTACATTATTAAAATTTGTGGTGGCTCCAATTTCGATGTTGTCATAATTTTAGCACGGTTTTTACTGGACTTTTTCTGAAAGTCCTCACTTTATTTTCGTTTGATAAACTTTTCCCATTTTTAAACTATTGATGATATTTCTAGAATAAAAAATCCTCCTAAAACTGTATATACTCTCATTAAAATTCGAAATATTTTTATGTAAAATATAGTACAAATAGTCCGACAACTTGTTCTATTACACAAAAATATAATAAATTAATTATAAACAAACACTACTTCCCTATGGGTTAACACTAACGAATTCGAATATCTTAGAAAATAATACACTACTGCACTGAACAGATATCGATACAGAGAAGGGAATCGTGCTATTACACTTAGATAACCGACGCAGGTTTTTTCAAAATGACAGTGACTATTTCTCTATGTTGCCTAATCAGTTATTAGTTATAACGAGGATGTGATAATTCATAGGTGACATGGGTAAAAGAAAAGCATTATTTGCAATGATAGTCCTTTTGCGAAAATGTCGGGAGTATATTTTCGATTTCTTGTTGAAGTTTGTTTCAATTCTTCAATTAAAACATCCTGGGTTAACCGATAATAGTATAAAAGGCCCGGTTTCAGGTAAAATGTAAATGTGTTTCATTTACATATTTCAGGTAAAAATTTTGTGGATCCTTTGCTTTATTATAGGAGTACCTTCTAGGCAGTGATAATTGTCAAAAGACCAACTCTGTCTATCTCGTTCGCTTATCGCTCCGGACCGGTCTTAACAATGGGCAGTCAGATAAATTTAATAATATTTACGACCGCACTAATTGAAGTCAGCCATTTTCTGCTAAACAAACTTTACAGATAACCAATTTAGTAGTTCCAATGTGACACAAAATCTAGGCATTTGAAAGAAAATTTATTTGAAGAAAGGTTATTTTCTTCAAATCTTTCTTTTTTCGTTTTTGTAATATTTTATTTAATTATAGAGTAATTTCCACATACTAAAATGTTTCTCAAATTGGGCTCTGTAATACCGCCATTCTTTACTATATTACGAATATGTGTGTCAAATATCTCGACAAAATATTCAAAATTGAAGCTGCAATCTTGGAACGTGTTTTCGGTTTTGCCGAAGGGGCTATCCTAGTGTAAAAGTACGAAATTCATATACTTTTTTTGGTAATTTCTAAAATAAAAAGTAGTGTACCAATTCTTTTGAAAATTTGCAGGAGCATTTATTATACAAAGAAGTACATGTAAAAAAGTTTTCATAAAAAAAAAATTACAACGATTTATGCGCCACCTGCTGGCACCGTAAAAAAAACAGCTCCACTGCTGCAGTGATTGGAGCTAATAGAGATCCTGAAACATAAAATTTCAAAGTGGTTTTTGAAATAAATAATATAAATTAGATTTAATAATAATCAGATAGCATAACTTGTTTAATTTTCAATATTTTTTTATGTAAGTTTTTTACATGTACAAACTTCTTTTTATAATAAATGTTCGTGCAAAATTACCAAAAAAATTGGAACAGTACTTTTTATTTTAGAAATTCCAAAAAAAATATATGAATTTCGTATTTTTACACTAGGATAGATAACCTCTTAAGATCCATACAGATTTTAGTTTGAATTCCATAAATTTTGCTATGTACTTGTTACGTTCTGTTTATTTTGTATATTCAACAGCATCCTCGACGAGTATGGCCAACAACTAGTCTCAAATCTAATCCATTCTTGTGTCTTCTACCTCCATTCCTACATGCTCAGCGAAGTCGGCGACGTATTCGTGCAGCTGCTCGATTTCGACAGAGAGATCACCTGCAAATGGGTAGCGGCTGGTCTTGACGTGTTACCGAAGAACAGTACCGGCGGCATCATGGCCGCCACACCTCAACAGTTGACGGATATACATACCACTATTAGCAGGTAAGTAAATCACGAATCATTCAAATTGTGCAAATGAAACGAATACATTTTTGGTAATTGTATATGAGGATACGCCTTAAAAATATTTAATCAAAAATCTGTTAATTTTTTTTTCATAAGGAAATATAAGTATTCTTATATACCTACGTCTTTAGTGCCCTCCTCTACGGAGTAGAAAGCTAGAGACTTACAGAAAATATCATAAAACGATTAGAGACATTTGAAATGTGGTGCTATCAACGTATGTTGAGGGTTTGGCGCACACAACTAACATAACTATACTCCAGAGGCTAATAAAAGACAAAGAAATTAATAACACCGTAAATAACAGAAAATTGGCTTACTTCGGCTGTACGTTTAATTTTTTATTTTATAGGCGAAACATTAAAGCACTTAAATCGGCCTTACCTCCAAAAAAAAACGACAAGACGGATCTTAATAATTCTTTTTGCATTCGATTCGTGAATGCGCCAGGAAACTTTGTGACCTGTGGGCTTGTTTCTTGCTATTCAGCTTGGCTTTACCAATTTAAGGCTATCTCCTTTTATATTTTTCTTTAATGTGTCTATAATTTTCTCGATGGAATCCTCTGTCGTGATTAGACTTCTTGTATCGATTTTACAAATTCTAATGCATCCACGAATGCTTGCAGCTTCCCGATTTCTCCATCGAATTCTCTGGGTAACACCCTACTCGCTGTAGTTAGAAAGTCATTCATATTTAAGGCCATGTTTTCCTCAGTTTCGCTGTCGCACTGTGTTTCCACTATATCTTCTTTTATATGTTGTGTAATCGTCTCGGGAACTATTATCCTTGAGTCTAGAGCTTGGAAAGTTCTGATAACCTTATCCCTGATTTTGCAGAAATAATTGCTACAAATAGTACGCTGAGCGCCGTTAAGGATTCCTTCGTTCTTGCTTACCAGTGCAATAAACGCACGTAGTGATTAGGTTGCTGATTATGTCCAATCGTACTTCTATATTTTTGGGTATTGCTTTTTTCAATGCTCTTTTACTCTATTTATCACTTTCTTTTAACACGCTATCTAATTTATTTTCAAAAGTTTCCCAATTAGCCGACATTTAAAGTAAATCTAATCATTGCTCATTATATTAAAAAAATATTATGTTATATTAAGTTAAATCATTAGTAAAATATTATGTTAATGAATATTAAAGAATATTATATTTTAGAATCCCTATAAAATAATTCCAATATCTTAAACTTAAATAATAATAAAAGTTCTATAAAGGAAGTATAAAAATAGGATAAATTGTTACTTTGTCTCTTTACACCTGGATTGCTTCTTTGGATTGTCCTCTTAAAGTTTCTCCCCTGTGTCGACATTGGTTCATTTCTCTATTGGACATTTTGCTTCCCATTTCTAGTTTATAACAACTATTTTCTGCATATTTTTCCTTCGGGTCCAAAAGGCTGGAGCTTAGCATGCTTTTCCAATTAGGCAGATCGCCATGATGTGGTACAACGTCTGGTGGCTGAGCTGTTGTGCCGTAAGTGCGGGATGTAAACAACAGTCTATATGTAAACAATAACTAAGGTATTATTGCTTTATCGCGACTAATCGATTGATCTGAATGTATCGTCACTTCTCTGGTTCGCTTATATACAACACTAAATAATAACATAGATAAGTTCAATAGCGGTCAATGCCGATCATATTTACATTAATATAAACTACATTATATTTTATTTCGTAGTTCTTCTCAATGCTAAGGGTTAACGTACCATGTTACACCTAGCCATGAGATAATATTGAAAAACTGCATACAAAAAATGCATTCCTAAAGTGCATATTAAACAGACAATAAAAAAATTCAGAACTCGTCAATTATCGGCGGAAATGAGTTTAATTTTGCTAGTCTGGGGTTTTTGGGGTCGCTGAACACGAATATAATGTCGTAAGTGATCTCCGGAATACCTGGTGCCCAGGGTACCTACTGTTTTCCTCGTTTTGTGGAGTTTTCGGCAAAAAATTTATTAAAAAATTAGTCAAACATCATTACTCGGGGGGTTTTTTTGAGTCGCTAACGACGAATATGACATCGGAAGTGATCTACGGAGTACCTGATACCCAGGGTACCTACTGTTTACCTCGTTTTCGGCAAATTCATTAAAACAGTCAAAATTTATTTATCGGGTGTTTTTGGCGTCTCTGATGACGAATATGAATATGATATCCGCAGTGATCTCCGGAGTACCTGGTGCTCAGCGTACCTACTGTTTACCTCGTCTTCTTTAGTTTTCGGCAAATTCATTAAAAAATTAGTCAAAAATCAGTAGTCACGAGATAAACAGTAAGTACCCTGGGCACCAGGTACTCCGGAGATCACTTCCGATGTCATATTCGTCGTCAGCGACACTAAAAACCCCCTGAGTAATGATTTTTGACTACTTTTTTAATGAATTTGCCGAGAACTCCAGAAGACGAGGTAAACAGTGGGTAACCTGGGTACCAGCTATTCCGGAGATCACTTCCGACGTCATATTTGTCGTTAGCGACCCCAAAAACCACCCGAGTAATGATTTTTGACTAATGTTTTAACAAATTTTTTGCCCAAGACTCCACAAGACGAGGTATACAGTAGGTACCCTGGGCACCAGGTACTCCGAAGATCACTTCCGATGTCATATTCGTCGTTAGCGACCCCAAAAACCCCCCGAGTAATGATTTTTTACTAATTTTTTAATGAATTTGTCGAAAACTCCACAAGACGAGGTAAACAGTAGATATCCTGGACACCAGGTACTCCGGAGATCACTTACGACGTCATATTCGTTTTCAGCGACCCCAAAAACCCCCGAGTAACAAAATTGAACTCATTTCCGCCGATAATTGACGAGTTCTGATTTTTTTTATTGACTGTTTGAGATGCTCTTAAAGAATGCATTTTTAAGTGCAGTTTTTCAATATTATCTCTTGGCTAGGGGTCACAAAGTTTCTTGGCGCATTCACGAATCGAATGCAAAAAGAATTATTAAGATCCGTCTTGTCTTTTTTTTCGGGGGTTCAGGGCTTTATTGCTTCGGCTATTATTTTAATTTTTTCTTCGGAAATAAAACTTGTTGTTTTAGGCAAATGTCACTATGGGATCCATGTCGAGTTATTTTGTCGTGATTCGGTACTAGGAGGCTTGGTTTGTTTCAATTCGTTCAGATAGCCATATATACACTCTCTGATGATCTCTAATGAGAGTGAAACTAGTAAGGGCGTTTATGGCGCTCTCTGAACGAACTGAAATACATATAATACGTCTCTTGATTTCGTTTTACAGCGAATTCTTCTATTCTTATTTTAATTTTTGTTTAATAACGGTAATAAATATAAAATTTCTATAATTGGTTCATTTATGTTTCAGGTCGAATACTTCCAAGTCCGTAACACATGCTCTCAAGGATCTAGCCAGGTTATACCGTTAACATTAAGAATAAATGTCTTTTTTTGACATATGTGTATTTGTGTAATATAAATAATTTTATATTGAACTTGTCAAGTGCTGCATTATGTAATTGGTTGCATGTGTAGCGATGGAAAAGAAGATATTGTATTTTTATTGTCATACGATTTAAGAATAAAATATTGTTAGTGTTCCCGTCGGATTTATTTAGCATGCAACCAATTCCAATCAGAAAGATCAAAACAATTGACGTAAAAGTTGCATCGCTAAATAAAAATAAAAGAACAACTTACTTTAAGTCTTATCCTTTTTGTTCCCAAATTTGCATACATTAGATAACAGCCCACCACCGAAAAAGCCAAACCCACAACACTACCACGAGCTACGTCTGATAAGCCTTATGAGTCAAGCAATAAAAGTTCTATTAATAGTCGTACATAACCGAATCTATAAAAAGTACGAAACGATCATCGCAGACTATATGGGCCGGTTGTTCGAACGCTAATCAAGAAGTTGATTATAATCAAGTCCCCTTGACAACCATCAAATAACAAAATCCGTTGTTCGTACGCCAATCAGTTGATTGTAATCAACTATGTTAATTATCATTATGATAATTAACATAATTGATTGATTAATTAATTATTAATTAACATAACAATTATTATCATAATAGGGAAGTTGCATACAATTTTAAATTCGAAAAAAATGGTATAAATTACAACAGAACATAATTTAGAACCTGTATCAAAAATAAAAAAGTTTTGTTTGTCTTTCGTTTGGCCCCTAAAGACGACTAAAAATTCAACTTACACCAGCCACCCCAAAACGCGTCGTGACGTCACGGGTTGTATGTTTACATTCTACACCAATTATATATATAATTTTAAATTAGACATTATAAACGTCAGTAGAAAATACAGTTATGTGACGTTACAAAAATGTTTTTGATCGTTTGAACTATTCATAGAAAATTTGTACTTTTACAAAATGGTTTTATTTTCAATAGTAAACCTTCTTTCCTTTCCTTCAAAAACTGTATCAAACTGCAATCTCAACAAACTGGTATATTTTATTACAATGACATACGATAAATGTCATTAGAATATAAATATTTTTCCTTTATTCCCCGACGACGATCTGGCTAAATACCCAAGTAGGTGGAGGCCAATAAACTAAAGAAGAAGAATATACGTAAATATAACCATAAACTGAACCACATAGTTAAACTCTGTGACGTCACGGGTCGTTTTAACTATTTTAAGATAAAGAAGACTTTAAATTTGTACTTCTAAGTTATTATGAGTTTTTGAAGCGTGAAATTCTGGAAATCTCATTTTTATACAAAACTGAACATTATTATGTAATAAAAAAAATGTGCAAGTTCCCTATTAATTAACTAATCAAATAATTGTAATCAATTGTTTTCAGTAACCCAATCAAAGTTGACATTGACAGTAACTAAATATGACGTTGACAGTAATTAAATATTTGATAATGATCAGTTGATTCCATTTCTGATTAGTGTTCAAACAACCGACCCTAAGTTTGGATTCAGTGCCGGCATGGAAACGAGAGAAGCCCTGTTCAGTTTACTACTGGCCCAAAAATGCCACGAAGAAAAAAAAAAGATATATTTTTATGTTTCATAGACTTCGAAAAAGCATTTGATAGAGTAAGACACCAAACACAAACCAAAAGACATCAAACTACCAAAAAACTTATACAGTGGAACCTCGATAACTCGGATTAATCGGGACCGAGGCCGATCCGGGTTATCGAAAATCCGGGTTAGCCGGAGAGCATGGTAAAAATTAATAAAATACGGTATACTTATGGATAAAGTCCGTTATAATTAAAATAACGTGAAATATATATGCACAGTATACATCTAACTTACCTATAGTAGTTGTATAGAGCATAGTATAGTATAGAGTATAGACAGTATAGAGTATTGTTCATTTCTAGGTAAAACAACTCAGTCAGTTTCGGTTGTGTCAATTTCGTCTGATCGGAACGATGTTATGTTACTTAAGAACAGTGGCTCTTTCATTGTTTAAAAGACCATTGTAAGAATTTTTTAAAAGACAGTTGGAAATAAATAAAGGAATAACAGGTGCCTGTGTTGTTTGCGATAGCCCGAAATAATGAACGTCGGTCTACCGCCGCCGTGTGCCATGAGTCATTTTTACTATCGTATAGTTCAAATTACACAAATACCCATTATCTCTCAAATATTATATTCTGGTCGAACCGAAGTTTTATCAATGAAACTCGATATTTTTAAGACATTCCAGAAGAGGCTACAGATAAAATGTTTTTTTAACATAATACATACATTTTTATTGTTGAAATGTTTGTCTGATCAAAATCGGTCCGGGTTATCGGGGGCCGACTTATCGAGGTTCCACTGTACTTGTATCAAAACGCCAGAATTAGGTTCTAAGGTTCCCCGATCACAGAAAAGTAGAAATTGGGGAGGGGAATTAAACAACGTGTTTTGTCACCCCAGAGTTCTATCCTACTACATGGATTTATTAAATTTTGGGAATAGCCTCTACTTATCTCCTAATTCAAAGTCTACCCTATATACTAGGGCGCTTTTACTCGGGTGTGGAGAATTTTTTGGTTAAAATAACCATAAAAGTATCTAGAGAACGTAATTCTAAGCAAAAACTGTTTTAATAATTTTTATTTGAAAACTCAATACTTTTTGAGTTATTCGTAGTTGAAAATTGGCCATTTTCATTGAAACATAACACCTTTTCGAACGGTTTTTTGCGAATACCTTAAACACCATGCATCTAACTAAAAAAAAACTATATAAAACATTTTTGTAGCTTATAAAACAAGGACATTGGTTACTTCATAAATCCTCTAGTTATAACACAAAAAGAGATGGTAGGTGAACGAGTTTGTTTTTTTTTTTTGGTGCATGCTCAAACCGGTGTATTCAACTTGAAATAACAGAGAAGCGGCCGATTTTAGGTGTATACCAATACCTTTTGTAGTGCTTCAAAAGACCTTTAAAATGAACAATATTAAATCTAGATAACATTCAAACTGAGCGAGATGCTGCAAAAAACGACTTATGCTTTTTAAGAAAAAATGAGAAGTATATTTTTTAACCCCTCATCCACCAGAAATTAAATGCATCGTTTTTTTTCTACAATACTTTTTATTAGTGTTATTTCTATGTTCAAAAAGTTGGACGGGTTTAAAATGAATGGTTTTTGAAAAAAAAATAAGATCAAATTATAGAGCGCATTTTTAAATTTTCTTAAAAATCTTCCTTTTTCTCCATGTAACTTGAAAATGATAAGAGACACAATGATAGAAACTAAAAACAAAATTTTTATCTAAAAACCCTACATTTTTGTATGGTATCTTTTTTAGCATCGTTTTTGAGTTAAATGGAGAAAAAGGAAGATTTAAAAATTCCCTCTATAATTTAAACTTTTTTTTTTCAAAATCCATTAATTTTAAACCCGTTCAACTTTTTGAACATAGAAATAGATAATACTATAATAAAAGGTTTTGTACAAGGAAAACGATGCATTTAAATTATGATGGATGGGGGGTTAAATAAACTTCTCCTTTTTTTTTTTCTTAAAATACATTAGTCATCAGTTTTTTTTTGCAGCTATCTCGCTTAGTTTGACTGTAATCGACATTTAATATTGCCCATTTTAAAGGTATTTTTAAGCACTACAAAAGGTATTGGTAGCATTATACACCTAATATCGACCGTTTCTCTGTTATTTCAAGTTGAATACACCGATTTGAGCATGCACCAAAAAAACAAACTCTTTTCACTTACCATATATCGTTTTGTATTATAACTAGAAGATTAAGAAAGGAACAAATTTTTTTTTACAAGCTACAAAAATGTTTTGCATAGTTCTTTTTGTTAGATGCATAGTTTTTATTCGCAAAAAAAAACTGTCCGAAAAGGTGTCATTTTTCAATGAAAATGGCCGATTTTCAACCACGAATAACTCATGGAGTATTGAGTTTTCAAAAAAAATATATAGAACAGTTTTTGCTTAGAATTAGGTTTTCTAGCCAATTCCATGGTTATTTTGACCGAAAAATTTTCCACCCCTTGAAGGAGTGGG
The DNA here is from genome assembly GCF_917563875.1 of Diabrotica virgifera virgifera. Lineage (NCBI taxonomy): Eukaryota > Metazoa > Arthropoda > Insecta > Coleoptera > Chrysomelidae > Diabrotica > Diabrotica virgifera. The sequence goes on along the minus strand of NC_065445.1, from coordinate 18,372,235 downwards.
AACCGCCCCTAAGATAAAAGCGCCATAGTATACAGGGTGTCCAGAAACTCTACCGACAAACGAAGACAGGAGATTCCTCAAATAATTTTAAGATATTTTAACCCAATTCACCTAGTCCGAAAATGCTTCCTAAAGGAGCTAGAGCTCTTTGAAGATGGCGTCTTGTAAGTAGTTTTTCTTAAATAACTCCAGAACGCTTCTATTGAGAAAAACGAAAATTGGTACACATTTTTATCTTCCAGAGATAAATCGACTCCATGCATTGCGAATTTCTAGTACCGGTCATAGCAGTGCCGGTTTATCCACTGGGCGCTTGGGGCGGGCGGAAGGGCCCGTTCCTTTTAATTATAAAAAATAAAGTCGCTAAATAATTTACATATTCTCCAAAAAAAATCTCATACGGAGATACGCCAAAACACTGCAAAATCCTTTGTTCTATTGTTAAATCTCTTCACGCCTATACACAGTGCCGTAGCCTAGTCAGTGTTTGTGGCGGGTCCCTTTTCCAAAAGCTACAGAAAGTTGTCAGATTTCGTCATGTCATTGATTACAAACTACCCAGGTAGTGGGTAAAAACTGAGTAGATTATGAATCAATGGCCATGTCTCGAATTGTATCCAAAATAATCGCACAAACGGAGTTTTTTTAGTTTCTAATTTCATTTTGAATTGTGGGGCTTAAATATTAATTTATCTCACTTTTTGGCTATAAAATAAGTTCTTTTAAAATAGAAACAAAATAAGTCCTTTTAAAATAGTTAAACGAAAGACAAAAATAGATATACACAAATCTAATTTATAGATAAAGAATAGATTATTCTCGAAAATGCCAATACCCAAACAATAGGTACACACTCTTTCAAACATTCAACAGTTCAAAAGTACAGCGATTACAAAAATTGCAATTTAGCATTATACAATGGCCTCTAAGGCTAGCACTCCACTCGCGATTTGTAATCGCAGCGACAAAAAAATCGCTGTCGCAGAAAATCTAGTCTAGAAAATTAGTCGCTGTTTTCAGAATCGCGAATTGAATGCTACAAGGATGTAACATCAGCTTTTAGATGTTTTTTTTTAATCTAGAGATAAAGAAGAAGTCAAGACGTCAATTAATACTTTATGCGAGAAACATAAAAACGATGTTGATGAAACCAAAGAGAATTTGCCTAATGAAATATATTACCCATTTTGTAACGTTATGCCAACATTTGAATAAACATCATACAATTTATGAAAAATTTGATTCTTCCAGGATGTAAAAGCAACTTTTCCCTATATTTTAACTTTACTGCACATTTATTTGACGATACCAATTTCTAATGCGTCAGACGAGCGGTATTTTTCGGCTTTAAAAAGAATAAAAACCTATTTAAGGTCAAATTTGGGTCAAGAAAACCTAGTCGCATTATCACTATTGTATATAGATAATGAAGAACTGGAGAAACTGAATTGTGATAATAGATATTATATGGCAGTTTGCGAATACCAAGCCAAGAAAAAAAGTGATCTAATTTTTGTCTTTATGTATTTTTTAGAATATGTTTATTTGCTTCTCATGTGTTGTTTTGTGGAACTTTCTGTTTTTTATTTATGTTTTTAAATGTATTTTTTGTTTCTTTGCAAAGACAATGACGTCGACTTTGCAAAGTAACAAGACACTTACTCAACACACACAACACATTACTCTCCTGAGTTAGTGATAAGTTATAATCTAAAAAACAATTATGAAATTGACTGGCCAGTTGGTTGTGAAAACCAGTGCCAATAAAACACAAAACGCACACAAATGTATTTTTTGGATTATTTTTTACGTTTGCTATTCTTCTTGCTTGTTTAAAAAAATATTTTATGGATTTTATAATAAACTTTTATAGTTAATGCATGTGTTTTCTTGTTAAAAAACTGACAACGAATAGCAATGAAGGGGGCCTCTAAACCTCCAGCGCCCAGGGCCCGAAGTTAGGTTAAACCGGCACTGGGTCATAGGCGTCCGTTTTGGGTAGGGCAACAATTATTTTATCGCATAACTTTTTTATCTATAACTTTTAAGCATTTTTGACTCTAGATTATTAAATTGTGATATATTCTACAACTAAAAGGTACTCTTGTTTTAGGTCGATAGGATACACCGTTTTCTAGAAAAATCGATTTGAAATTTTTTCTTTTTTTGAATTTGCAAAAAAAAATTTCAAAAAAAAATCTATTTAGAAATCTGAAAACTGGCACGTTTATTTATATTTCAGAGATGAATCGATTTCATTAACTGCGAATTTCTGGTACGGGTCATATGCGTCCGTTTTGGGTAGGTCAACGGTTATTTTATCGCATAACATTTTTGTCTTTCATTTTTAAGCATTTTTGACTCTTCGATTATTAAGTGATGAGGTATTCTAGTACTAAACGTTACTCTTGCTTTAAGTTGATAAAATACACCGTTCTTTTTGAAAAAATTTTTCAATTTTTATTCACATTCAAACAACGAAAAATTTTCAATTCGATTTTTCTAGAAAATCGTGTGTCCTACGGACTTAAACCAAGAGTACCTTTTAGTACTAGAATACCTCACAATTTAATAATCCAGTGTCAAAAATGCTTCAAAGTTAAAGACAAAAAAGTTATGTGATAAAATAACCGTTGCCCTACCCAAAACGGACGCCTATGATCGGTACTAGAAATTGGCAATGGATGGAATCGATTTATCTCTGGAAGATAAATATAAGTACCGATTTTCGTTTTTCTAAATTGAAGCGTTCTGTAGGTATTTAAGAAAAACTAATTACAGGAAGCCATCTTCAAAGAGCTCTAGCTCCTTTAGGAAGCATCTTCGGACTAGGCGAATTGAGCTAAATTGTCTTAAAATTATCTGAAGAATCTCCTGTCTTCATTTGTCGGTAGAGTTTCTGGACACCCTGTATATAGGGTATACGTTGTTTCTTGAATTCTGAATTGTTAGGTTTAGTTTTAGATAAATTGATCTCAATGTGTTTTGTGTTGTTGAAATGTTAAATTTATTTTACTATCGTTTATCATTTCCGATAATCCTTTATGCAAGGTATTGTTATTTTCCTCGAATTATTTCTTGTGACTGTTATAGGATCCCGTTCCTAGTTGTTTTTTCCATGAATTTCCACGAAATTTCATTAGTAATTTTGGCTCTATTGGATAAGGTTTTAATGATACCCTTTTTAATATTGATGTTATTTGATTTGTAGTTTAGATAATATCTATTGATGTGTGTTGGTTTTCTATACACCTGAGTCTCATGTTCAGTATTCTTATTTGAGATTAAAACATTGGGAAAAGGTAGTGTGTTATTATATTCCTTTTCCATGGTAAATTTTACAACCCCTTTTTTATCTTTTATATTGTTTAGGAATTTGTCCATAGAAGGCGAAACCGGCGGGTTCGTTGGAGAAAATATTTCCATGAGATTTTTTTGCGTAATCATATTCGTGAGACATCCCAGAATAAGGTTCAAGAAGTCGCCCACGTGAAAAGTGGTCCAATTTTTTTTTAATCAAATTGCAAAAAATCAGAATTTTTGGTCCGGACACATTTTTTTAGGTTTTTTTGGACCATTCTGGGCAAAAAAGGTCTCTTATAATTTTTCTCTAAAGTTGCTCGTTTTCCAGTTATAAGCAATTTAAAATTGAAAAAAACGAAAAATGGCGATTTTTAAGACTTAATAACTCGGTTAAAAGTTATTATTATTAAAGTCAGAAAGCGATCAAATAAACAAATGACATAGAGAATGCGGAAAAATCCCCTTACGAACAATTCACACATCCACTACTTCGGGCTGGGAAGATTTTAGTTTTTATAAAACTTAATATAAAATAAAAGTTTAAAGCCCGCCCTACAAGATCCTGAAGAAATTTTTGTCATTATTTTATCACTAAGCTGTTATTTTTAAGTAAAGATAATAAGCGTCATGCACATATTAGGCGGCCGGCAAACATTAGTGCGAGAGAGATGCCATTCCGGCACTCAATGGTGCATCTTACTCGCACTCACATTTACAGCCGCGTCAATACGATCTTACGGCTCATTATTAATAATTAAAAATAACAGCTTAGTAATAAATTAATGACACAAATTTCTTCAGGATCATGTAGTGGAGGCTTTAATCTTTGATTTGGTCACTTTCTGAATTTCATAATAATAATTTTTAACCGAGTTATTAAGCCTTAAAAATCGCCATTTTTCGTTTTTTTCAATTTTAAATTGCTTATATCTGGAAAACGAGCAATAGAGAAAAATTATAAGACCTTTTTTGCCCAGAATGGTCCAAAAAACCTAAAAAAAAAATGTGTCAGGGCCGAAAATATTGATTTTTGCAATTTGATTAAAAAAAATTGAAAAAAAAATTTGGACCACTTTTTACGTGGGCGACTTCTTGGACCTTATTCTGGGATGTCTCACGAATATGATTATGCAAAAAGATCTCATTAGAATATTTTTTCCAACGAACCCGCCGTTTTCGCCTTGTCTACCAACTTATTTTAACAAGTAGCCACATTTTTATGTTTATAAAATGAAACGCCACAGATAATAAAAATTATATTTAAAAATATTAAATAAAAAATATATAAATAGGACAACGAAAATTAAAATAGTCATAACAATATTTGGACTAGCTAAAGGAATACATTTTTGCAACCCCAAATAACTGTTCAATAAATACCTACTTATTCACTGTTTACCTAATAGTAAATTCTATGTATAAATCAATGAATACAGTGATGAGTGCGCTAAGAACCGGCAAAATAACGCAAAAGATGGAAAACAATACGTTGTGAAATAAAAAGAGATGAAACTACTGGAGGTGGGAAATTATCGATATAAACGTATAAATTTACATTACATTACCACTGTTGACAATTTCCCACCTTTAGACGTATCGGAGGAGTGTTATTTGAGGTTGCAATGCAGTAGATAATTACAATTTTAATTACAGACAAAAAAATACATTTTTAGATATATCAGTGACCATTCGTAACAAATCAAAGCAAGAAGTAATTGCAGACCACATCCTATAAACCTGAGAAACAATGTATTAACAAGTGAAATAATATATGAATAACCAATAGGGTCAAATCTTGGTCACAAAAAACTAAACTCCGTCTACCGAACAGACGAAGTAATCACGTGAATAAATCACAATATTTCTTCAAAATACCTTAACTCACACCCTTGTACACAATACCAATAACAAATTATTCGGTATTGGTGTTATCGGTATTGTGTACAAGGGCGTGAGTTAAGAGCAGCCAAAGTCCGAAAATTGAATTTTTTAAGTTTTTTTTGGGTTATGATTGAAAATTATTCTCTGAAATCTTCTTTCCAACGATATATACATTATAGTACAAAATATCCATGGTTACAAAATTATTTGTTTCTTAGTAAAATTAGAAAATCTACGGTTTCATTTTGATTTAAATCTGTCTCCTGCCATCCCCCGATAGTACTATTTCTAGGTCTACCTGTCGTTAAGGAAGCTCTGCAGAAGACAAATTTACACCAAAACGTCCTTAGTTCTCGGTACAAAAATAAAACTATTTATACCGTAGTATGGTTAGAACGCCCTCTAACGGGGAATAAGTGAAATGAATGTCGACTCGATTCAAGTTCTCTGTTTAACCCAGATATGATAATATCAAAAGGCACCGCTAGGAAAATATTAATATCTGGGGTTCTCTGAACTGCATATTGGAATATTTTCCTAGCGGTGCCTTTTGATATTGTCACATTTGGGTTAAACAGAGAACTTGAATCGAGTCGACATTCATTTCAGTTATTCCCCGTTAGAGGGCGTTCTAACCATACTACGGTATATAGTTTTATTTTTGTACCGAGAACTACGACGCACAGTGTGTCGTTGAGCCTAGCTAGCTGGACAAAAGTCCCAAGAATTATTATTTGAATATTGTAAAGAATACATCAAAACATCCTATTCTAATATTTATTTGTGTCTAACACATCCACCGTGTGAGTAATAACGTCCAAAAGTAAGTATTTTGATTGTAACAGAATAAATCAGTTGAATTCAGGACATCATTTAAATCGCACGAAATTAACGTTTCCCCTAATTTATAAAGATTAATTGTTGAATATGGATAATACTTATATTGGTAAGTGCTAATTTTTATTAATTTGACAAAACTATCTGATAACCAAACACTATTAAAAAAAGTTTTTTGATGAATGAAGGAAATTTTCTTCGTTTTGAAACTTTGGAAGGGTGGGAAATACTTGTACCCTTTTGTGCCCGGGCTAAATTTTTTATATGTCATAGCTACACCTATCCCATTGATAATAAGGCCTATTATAAACTGCACACGCTTGCACATCATTTTGTTTTTTGAGTAATGGCGTCCAAATGTACGTATTTTTATTGTAATAGAATAAATCAGTTGAATTCCGTAGATCATATAAATCACATGAAATTTAAGTTTTCCTTAATTTATAAATATTAATTGTTGAAGGTGGATAATATTTATGCTAGTAACTGATATTTTTTTCTAATTTAACAAATCTATCTGATAATCAAAGAATATTAAAGAAAGTTTGTATGACGAACGAAGGAAATTTTCTTCGTTTTCAAAGTGTGGAAGGGTGGTAATGACTTGTACCTTTTGTATCCGGGTTAAATTTGCAATTTGTCATAGCTGCACCTTTCCCATTAATAATAAGACTTATTATAACCTGCATACTCGAGCACATCATTTTTTTTAGAGCACTGTCTTCCGAGGAGGAAATTTTTTGAAGAATGGGTAAAATGCTCAACAAAAGGAGAAAAAAATTGTTTTCTATTTGAGTTCCTTTCTACAAAATTTAATTTTAGAGACCTAACAGAGGACTCTGACAGGAAAATCAGAATGAGGATAGCAAATTATGCCTCCAAAATTTCTGATAAGTGGGTTGCTGCGGGAAGATCAAAACAGCGTTTTTTGGCAACTAATGAAAGTTGGTTGAATGAGCACATCAAATTTGGAAGCTCAATGTACTGTGCCGCGATCGTCCATATTATTTCAAGGTTTCGGTAATATAGGAAGACCACGGAAAAATTTTGACGAGGCATCGTTTAAAACAAAAAAACGTATAGTTGAGGACCTCGTTGAATCACGCAGTGTGGGGGAGTTGGTAACTGCTTCAGAAGTAGCAGCTCGTGCAGTAGTGAAAAGAAACGTTGTTAATTCAATTAGGAGCGTAAGTGAATGCTCAGTAGGTGTTACATCTTATAATTATAAAAAATCGAATAGCTTGCAGGATGGTAGGCAATTAAGTGGAGATGAAGCATTAGCCTATTACATAGACTCCAAATCTACAACGCATTCATACAAGCAGACTAGGAAGTGTCTACCATAAAATATGCATTAAATATAGAAAATCTTTTAATTTTTTTATTTATTCCCCTGACGAACGCCTCTGATTTAGTCTATGACTAATAAAAATGATTTATTTTATTATCAAATTACTTAACTGGTCGATAATTTTGTCCACCTAGCTTGTTATAAGCGACACACTGTGGGACGTTTTGGTGTAAATTTGTCTTCTGTTGAGCCTCCTTGACAACAGGTAGACCTAGAAATAGTACTATCGGGAGATGGCAGGAGACAGATTTAAATCAAAACGAAGCCGTAGATTTTCTAATTTTACTAATGCCATACTCTGTATTCGAGTACAAAGACTCGTTTCATACAGGTTCTCTGAACCGCATATTGGAATATTTTCCTAGCGGTGCCTTTTGATATTGTCATATCTGGGTTAAACAGAGAACTTGAATCGAGTCGACATTCATTTCTTTTATCTGTTTTTTTAACGTCTGCACTCAATTTACCGTGTACCGGTAGCTTTATAGCCTATTAGAGTGTTTTATGTTTTTGCGATTTCCCGAATACTAGGTTTTTAACTTTTGATGTCAAATATCTCTGGATCCTCAGATGATAGAATGTCCAAATTTTTACAGTTGTAGATAGATAATATCAAGTGCCGCGTAAATTTTTATTGAAAATGTACGAAAACAAGTAAAATAAAAAAAATCTAAACTTTTTTGGGTTTTTTTGTAAGAGTATTTTAAAAAAATTTAAAATAAATGTTTCTTTCACTCTAACTTTACAGAAATCTACACGGGACTAAACAATGCATCTAGTTTCAAAATAACAAAAAAATTAGGTCTCTAAGTGTGACATAATGTTAACATTGTTGTTAAATGGGACTTCGGGTGCCCTTAAGGTATTTTGAAGAAACATTGTGATTATTCCATCTGTTCGGTAGACGGAGTATAATACAGATTAAAATTGGCTTATAATTATCTACCGCTTATAAAACTAGACAAAAAACGAAATAATAAATGATTTTCTAAACAATATTTCTGCGGCGATCCCTAAAATAAAAATATCCACAGTATCACAACAAACGCTTTTTGATTTAATAATATTTTTCTTTTTTATTTTACAACTTTATCCGTTATATCCTTAAAATAATTACAATTTTCAGTTGTAAAGACGCCAAAAGAAGCACGGCTTTTTAAAATGCAACAAATAAATTCGCCAACATTGTTTGACTATTCAGCTGACACAGTGGCGGATCTGGACATCTGTCTTGGGAGGAACTTCCAATGAAACACCAACCAAAAGATAAAGCCAAAAAGTTACCTTAATTTTTCCAACTATCGAGTTTATTGATCCTCTATTCCTTCCAATCCTCGTAGATCCGCCACCGACTAGCAAAAAACCCGACGTGAAAAATAAGAGAAGAAGAAAAATTAGATTGCGATTTTTGTGCAATCTGTTAGCTTAGGAAGAGTACTATCAACCTGTGAATGGCCAAGGGGAAATAACGATGAGAATTGTCTTAAAAACACGTCACAAGATTGGACGCAAGGGGGGAAAACAATGAATATTGGGAGGTTTTTTATTTTAAATTTCACCCGACCACCGTGGCGAAAAGGGATTAATTATTTCCTTTTGCCTAATTGGACATCGGCAAACTATTTACATAAAAGCAAACTAATTAACTATTTAGATGGGAAATAAGCCACAATTAAATTGAAAAAAATAATTTTATTAACGTTTCGACGCCCAAATCTTAAAATCAAACTAATTTAAATGTTGTTTTCACAACAAATATGTAACTTTGTTTCTCATTTTACCGAAAATGCTTCCAGATAGACATTCATCGTTCTTTCCCCTGATCCTTCATTTAGATTCTACGTAAGATTTTAAAAATATAACACAAAAAAGTGATGCTTTAAAAAAATTAAAATCAAAAATAAAACTTATTTTTAAAAGATTCTTGTAAAAAATTCGTTGTACATATGGAATTCGTTCCGTATATATGGAATGTACTTATAATACTTTTGGCATTCGTTGAACGTTTTCTTTTAGCATCTTTACTCAAAAAATACAAAATTATAAGAAATATATTTCACTTCGTAGGCTCTTATTCACAGCTTGTTGATTATATTGTACATATTATCTACTAGATAAATACTTTGTGCTTTGAATAAGACATCAAATCACTAGGTGCGTTGATTCATTTTGTAAAATGTTTAAAATGGAAGTTAAGTCGTTTTCGTTTGAAACCAGAAAGAAAAATAAGAGATAAAAGCTTTGTTTTGGTAAGTACTAGTTTAAACATGGTTTATGATTTTTATATACGCCTGTATGTACCGACGTATACAGGGTGTCCCGGAAAATAGTGCGTTCCTTAAAGGTATAGGTAGAAGGCACCGTGTAGAACAAAAAACTCTTATAACATTTTTTTCTAAATGCAACCGTTTGACCAAAAAATTAAAATACATTTTGGTATCCAAATTTAAATCTGACAACTATGCGCGGTACGCAAATTTAAGCATATACAGTCCCATGTAAATAGATAGAAGATAGATAGTAAACAGATAGTTTTAAATAATCCTGTTTAGTGTCAATGCCGAAAATGTTTTCGAATCGTGAGTGTATTACCTATTATGTTATTACGTTGATTATTTATGGCAGATCACTAAATGGAGAGGCATACTATAATTAATTTCTTTCAAAATGTTTTGGTTTTTGTGAAATGGTGTTTGTAAAAGGTTACTTGAAACATCTATTCGGTATAATAATTATTTTCAAGTAAGTACAACTTAGTTATTTCAGTTCACAAGTAAACAAATTACTGAGACATTATCTGGTGTATTTAAGTTCCACTGTAAACTATTAAAACTATGTAATTCAGTTAAAGCCCTCAGCAATGCTCAGCATTTAACCCATTTAAACCTTACTAAATACATAATAAATCATCTTGGAGGAGATTACTAACTCAGTGAGCTTTATTAGTGGACTGTTTAGCATAGGGTGAATTTAAAATAGAATAAAAAAAAAATAACAGTAAAAAAACCAGACCTTAAAGTAAATTGTAATAAAAATATTTCCTACCTTGTCATTTCTCGTTGCACAAGCTGGAGCAGGCCTGCTATTTTTCGTACTGCTATTGCTGAGTAGTATAAAGTATAAATCACTCGCGAGGACTATATTGAGTTTCTATACACTTTTCGGAATGATTGTAAGTGACTGTTAACCAAGAGAGTTGGTTGGCGAATTGTCTTTTTAAAATGAGGCGAGTAGGCAGGTAATTACATACAAAAAACTTTAAGGTTTTTACTTGAAAATAATGATAAAAATTAATACATACTCACTGAATTAGGTATTGGCCTACTCGTATATACGGGGTGTCCCATAATATTGAAAAGAAAATGAATTAAAATATTCTTTACAAAAACAAGAAAATTAAAAATTGTTATTCCTACTTATGTGGACGAACCACAACCGCCCACCACAATACGCAGTATTGTTACGGCTCAAAAGGCAAAAGACATAATTTTACTATAGAGCGTTTATATATACCACTATTAGTTTTCACTGTGGCCACTCTAACTATACCATCAGATCCAGGATGAACCTCAATTATACGGCCCAAAGGCCATTGTAGCGGGGGAATATTATTTTGGCGGATTACCACTAAGGTACCTAGTTGGACGTTTGGAGACGGAGAATTCCATTTAGCCCTTTGATGAAGAGTTTGGAGGTACTCCTTAGACCACCGTTCCCAAATCTGTTGGTGCAACTTATTTAATAATTGCCAACGATTCAACCGATTGTGCGGAACAGCGAGCAACGTTTCTTCGGGCGGAGCACTCAAAGGCTCCATGGTCAAAAAATGTCCTGGAGTTAACGCACTAAGATCGTTTGGGTCTGAACTTAACGGGCATATTGGCCTCGAATTCATGATGGCCTCAATTTGAGAAAAAATAGTATATAACTCTTCAAAAGTTAGTACTTGTTCTCCAATTGTGCGAATTAAATGACCCTTTACCGTCTTAATATTAGATTCCCATAAACCTCCAAAGTGTGGAGAAGAAGGGGGAATGAGATGCCATTGAATAGATTCATGAGAAGCAGCTTGTGATGCCAATCTGTTAAGTTCTGCTCTGGCTCCAACAAAGTTAGTGCCATTGTCACTATAAACATGTTGACATCGGCCTCTACGACTGACAAATCGCTTAAACGCAGCTAAAAACGCGTCAGTGGATAAATCAGATACGAGCTCTAAATGAAGAGCTTTTGTTGAGAAACAAATAAAAAGCGACAAATACGCTTTAAGAGTTTGAGACTTTCGAAGTTTGGAAGCTCTTATAGGAAAAGGGCCCGCAAAATCAACTCCAACATTACTGAAAGGTTTTAGTTGAGATATTCGAGCTAGCGGTAGATTTCCCATTAACGGAACTGGGGACAAAGGATTCACCTTAAAACATTTAATACATTTAGACAGTACTCTACGAACGGCTCGTTTGGAAGATATAATCCAAAAACGCTGAGAAATTAGGTATTGAACAGTTTGAAGCCCGGCGTGTAGATATTGCAGATGAGTAGATTCAATAATCATATCAGTTAATTTACAACTGTTAGGAAGTAATGCCGGAAATTTGCGATCATACGAAATGGGCGCATTAGCTAGGCGACTACCTACACGGAGAATTCCCTTTGCATCGATAAAAGGTGAAAGCTTTCTTAAATTTTTTGGAAGCAGCTGTTTATCTTGGATAAAATTTATTAAAGTATTAAAAAAGATCTGCTGTGTTCGTTTAACAAAAACCAGTAAGGAGTTATGTTGCTCTAATAAACTTAAACAACCTATTTCCAGATTACCATATCGGTTTTTGGTTACATAATGGAAAAAACGAATAATGTAACACAAACATCGAACACACCTATTTAAAGACGAATGACGATCCAATAAAATATCTAAAAAATTATTGGGAATTTCAGCAATCAATGCGACAGTCCGCACTTCCAAATTTACATTAGTAGACTCCTTTGAATTAAGTTCAAAGAACGTTAGCGGATCAGATTGTAAGAAGGTTGGCCCCGCCCACCATTTGGAATAGTTAATTAACTCAGAGGGTAAGCAACCCCTTGAACCAATGTCAGCAGGATTTTCTTCAGAAGGAACATAGTGCCAACATGAAGAAGTTACTCGTTCCTGCACATAAGCTACTCTATTGCTCACAAAAGTTTTCCATTGATGAGGGGAAGATTGTAACCAACGTAATGTAACAGCAGAATCAGAATAACAGTATATTTCCTTGATTTCTACTTTATCTTTAATAACAGAAGAAACAAAGGAGACTAGTCGAGCCACTAAAACCGCAGCAGACAATTCTAATCTGGGAATAGTAAGTCCCTTATTAATGGGTGCGACCTTAGATTTAGCTATAACAAAAGAAACAAAAGGTTGGCCTGAAGGTGATAAGCATCGAAAGTACAAGACAGCGCAGTAACCTTTCTCGCTAGCGTCACCAAAACAGTGAACTTCTAAGCGTAAAATATCGTCAATTAATAAACGACGAGGTAAATTTAATTTACTCAAATATGCTACATCATCAATGTATTTTTTCCACAAACGGATAATTTCTTTTGATGGAGCATCATCCCAACCAATCTTTTGAGTCCATATTCTTTGAATAAGGTGTTTAATTAGAAATGTTATTGGAGATAAAAATCCAAGAGGATCAAATATTTTTGCTAAATTGGACAAAAGATGACGTTTTGTACAAGAAGAGTCTAAAACTTGAACTTTAAAAGCAAATGTATCCGAAGAAGCGTCCCATTCCAACCCTAATACTTTAAGTGTTTTGGACGAAATATCATCATTAAATGTAAGAGGTTTTATTGCTAAATCTGATACAGCTAATCCTTTCAATAAATCGGGTACATTACTGGACCATTTTTTCAACTCAAAACCTCCTTTGGCAAGTAAGGCAATAAGTTCGTCTCTTAGTGCTAAGGCATTTTCGAAACTAGGACAGGAAGAAATGATATCATCAACGTAGGTTCCAGTTTTAAGTGCCTCGGCTGCTAGAGGAAACGAATCCCCGTCATCATTAGCCAACTGATGTAGACATCTAATAGCAAGATAAGGAGAACAAGAGAGACCATAAACAACTCTGTTGATACGAAGATCTCGAACAGGTTCAGAATTATTAGAACGCCAAAGTACTCTTTGATAATCTGTTTGAGTAGGATTAATTAAAATTTGCCTATACATTTTAGAAATATCGGCCGTAATTACATAACCATGCAATCGAAAATTAATCAAAATTGTACAGATGTCAGTCTGAAGCTTAGGACCAGTGAATAATTTGTCATTGAGTGAGGGTTGATTTGGAAGATGCCCGGAACCATTAAAAACGACCCTTAATTTACTTGTTAGACTTTCAGGTCTTAAAACACAATGATGCGATAAATAGTAAACATAAGGTGAATCGAAGTTATTCAATGGGACAGGTTCCATGTGACCGAGCTCAACAAATTCCTTCATAAAGGTGCGGTATTGGTCATAAAGTTCAGGAGATTTTTGAAGCCTTCTTTCTAATGAATAAAACCTACTAAGAGCAAGTGATCTAATATTAGGAAAGACAGGATTTTCTTCCTTAAAAGGTAGCTCTACTACAAAGCGTCCTGATTGTTCACGCTTATAAGTATTCATAAACATATTTTCCACTTTAGCGTCATCAGGAGCTAAGCAAAAAACTTCAGGGACTGCTTCTAATTCCCAGAATTTCTTTATTTGCTGATCCAAAGAAACCGTATCTTCAACTTGGCAAAATAAAGACGTAAGAGTAGGTGCCTTTGAAATATTTACTTTTCCCATAAGCACATAGCCAAATATAGTATTAATGGCATCAGGTTCATCTTGATTGCCGTAAATACGTCCATCCAAAAGAATTGTAGAGAATACATCAGCTCCTAAAAGAATGTCTATGGATCCTCTACGAAAGAAGTTATCATCTGCTAACTTTAAATTAGCAATATGGGGCCAAGTATTAACTTCTAAATTACATAAAGGCTGATCCTCACATATTTTTGTCAAGACTAACGCATCGGTTGTCAAAATAGGAGAAGATTTACGTACTGGTTTAAAAGAAATGGTAACCCCACCTAAATTAGTGTTCGACTGCATAGAACCTAATCCTTGGATGTTAGCTGAAGTTTTCATGGGACGTAAACCTAAACGCCTAAGGGTCTTTTGACAGATGAAGGACGTCATGCTTCCCGAATCTAACAGACACCTAACAGGTTGGTAGTTACCGTGACAATCAAGCACCTCAATACATGCAGTGGAAAGCAAAGTACTTTTATCAGCGGAAGAAAAACACACAGAAACGGATGATCCAGTCGTTGAATTTAAAGTGGATGCCGCCGAATCTTGAACATTCTCTTCTTTCTTAGAAGAGGAGAAGCAAAGGAGTGTATGATGTTTTTTATGGCACGAGTGACAAGTCCATGTAGATTTGCATAGGCTAGAACGATGTGATCCAAGACAGTTAATACACATCTTGTTCTTTTTTATTAATTGAAATCGATCTACAGGAGATTTTGCCAAAAAAACGGAGCATTTATAAATGGCATGGGTATCATTAGTTTTACAGATAGAACATTTTGGTTCAGGTTCTGTTTGAGCAAGCAATGATGTAGATTTGGAAGAATTAGGTTTTTTAGAAAAGTTAGATTTTGGTTTAGTGTGAAAATCAATATTATCTAAAGCGAGACAACTTTGATTTAAAAAATCAATCAGTTTTTTATAGCTTGGGATGGTTGAATTATTATGAAAAAGCTCAAAACGTGTTACTAAAGAAACAGTTAATCGTTTTAAAATCATTTGAACAAGTATAAAATCCCAATGTACTGTGGGTAGTCCTAGCTTATTTAGAGATGCCACATTTTTCGAAAATGTATCTAACAACTTGCGTAGTTCTTTTGGATCTTCTGAAGTCAGTTGTGGTGAACTTTCAAGGTTATTCCATAAATTGGCAGCGATTACCCTAACATTATTAAACCTTTCACAAAGCAGATCATAGGCAATTGGATAATTGTTTGCTGTGATGTCAATATGATCCACAGCATCGCGCGCTGCACCCTTTAAACACGATAGTAACAAATTAAATTTGTCAATTGGTTGTAAGTAAGTAAGAGTATGAACGCGAGCATCAAACTGATCTATAAAACTTCTAAATTCAGTTATTTTTCCACTGAAAGATGGCAATTCCGGTTTCGGTAAATTAAAATAATTTATAGGTAAAGGATTTTGAGACTGTGAAGTTGATGTAGTTTGCTGACTTGATGTTGAAGATTTTCTAAAGGCTTGCACGTATGTTAATTTAATTTTATAATATAATTTGTCAAAATTACTACGGCAATCATCTTCGACTTTAAATAGCGCGTCCTCATTATCTTGCTCAGAAACTAACATAATTATTTTATTATGAAGATCATAAAAATTGTCACGAATTTTTTCCAATCCTTCATACATAACTTCCAAAACCGGGTAAAAATTCTTATCGTCAGCAGCTACCTTTAAAGCAACAGCATGAATTTCAGTCATTTGTTGCACTTCAACTTGTCTTAAAGATTGATATTTTTTAATTTTATCTGCCATTTTGTAAATTTAAATGTAGAATTAATAAATTTAGAAAAATATGAAATTAGCGTTAGGAAATAAAATAGGTTCACCACACGAAAATTAATAAAATACAACCGAACTTTGTGCTAATAAAATAGAAAACTATGTCCTCTGCTATTTGAATATTTATAGACAAAAAATAATTATAAAACATAAACCCTTTAAATAAAAATTACTGTGTAAAATAAACACACGGTTTCATCTATAATAGAGTCAACCTGTATAATAATTATTATAACAAAATTTGTCTATTGGCCGACGTTGACAATTTAATAATAATTACTTTTACATTAATGTGTTCCTTTTTTACTTAAAAAACAACATTAACTGAGGTATAGGTACCACTAACGATCGGCACAAACAAAAAACCAATTTACTAATTGATACGTGATTTTAATTTTGTAAAGAATATTTTATCGCCTTATGTTAAAGAATAACAAAAAAATAAAGTCAAAGGAAATGCGGTTAAATAACCTGAATTTGATTCTGATCTTTGTAAATTAGCAAAGTATGACAATAAAATCAAACAATTCAGGTTTAAAAGAAACTTTCCCCGACTATATTACCCTCTTAGAAAAATGAAAAATGCAAGAAAAAAATATAGAAAATGGATCTATCAGGCTCGTAACGGATCAATAAATCATCTTGGAGGAGATTACTAACTCAGTGAGCTTTATTAGTGGACTGTTTAGCATAGGGTGAATTTAAAATAGAATAAAAAAAAATAACAGTAAAAAAACCAGACCTTAAAGTAAATTGTAATAAAAATATTTCCTACCTTGTCATTTCTCGTTGCACAAGCTGGAGCAGGCCTGCTATTTTTCGTACTGCTATTGCTGAGTAGTATAAAGTATAAATCACTCGCGAGGACTATATTGAGTTTCTATACACTTTTCGGAATGATTGTAAGTGACTGTTAACCAAGAGAGTTGGTTGGCGAATTGTCTTTTTAAAATGAGGCGAGTAGGCAGGTAATTACATACAAAAAACTTTAAGGTTTTTACTTGAAAATAATGATAAAAATTAATACATACTCACTGAATTAGGTATTGGCCTACTCGTATATACGGGGTGTCCCATAATATTGAAAAGAAAATGAATTAAAATATTCTTTACAAAAACAAGAAAATTAAAAATTGTTATTCCTACTTATGTGGACGAACCACATAATACTAGTTCAGTTAGAAGATGTGTTTTTATGTTAAAAGATGTGTAATTCGTTTAAAATTATGCAATAGGTATTTCAATACGTTTCAAAAGAAAATAATTTTAGTAAACAAATAGTAAATCCATAAGTATTACCTACTATTAGATTGGATTATTATAAATACTGTAAATCACAATCACAAACGAGTTCTTATTATCTGTTATTATTCCGTAGTGCGTACGATGTTGCCAGTTTATTAAAATTTCCAAACATTAAAATACAGGAATATGGAAAACAATGTTAACTTTTTTTTGGAAACGGTGAAAAAAATGGTATAGGACTTTTTTGTTCCAAATTGTGTATTCTCTCCATACCTTAAAGGAACGCACCATTTTCCGGGACACCCTGTATAAGGTGTCCCCGAAAATAGTGCGTTACTTAAAGGTATACGTAGAAGGCACAATGTAGAGCAAAAAAGTCTTATAACATTTTTTTCTAAATTGATCCGTTTGACCAAAAAACGAAAATACATTTTGATATGCAAATTGAAGTCTGGCAACAACGCGCAACTCAAAAATCTAAAAGGTCTAGGTTTGTAGGTCAGTTGCATCTAGTAGGTAAAATAATGTAAATATCAACCAAACCCATATCCATTATTTTGCAGGTAGCTACGATGTCAACAACCCCAAAAATCACACCTCAAGGTAAATAAACAAGTTGTTATTAGGTTAAATTTCCACAGTCACAGCAAGTTCTTCTAGGCTACGTTGCCATGTCATTCAAATTTATGAAAATAAAAATGCACTTTTATGGAGAACAATGTAATTTCTTCCTTGGAAACGGTTAACTTTAGAAAAAAAATGTTATAGGACTTTTTTGTTCTAAATTGTGTATTATATCCATACCTTAAAGGAACGCACTATTTTCGGGGACACCCTGTATAAACGTATGTGCAAGACATAGACTCTGACCACTACCTAGTCCAAATGAAAATAAGAGCTAAAATCGCCAATGCACGAAAGTCAGAGGAGTTTAAGAGGAAAGGTTTAACGTAGAAGCTTTAAAAAACCTTGCGATAGCTAAGAAATTTGAGGAGAGTCTGGAAGAGAAGCTAGAGAGCTATACAGGTGGTACAGTTGAAGATGTTAACAACTATTGGAGGTAGTGTAGAACCATATTGGAAGAAGAAACAACTCAAGTGATTGGAAGACAATAAGATCGGATTGGTACGATGAGGAATGTGCACAAGCAACGTAAAGAAAAAATTAAACATATACAAGCCTCCAAGGACGAAGGATGGGACAAGTAGATGAAGAGTATAGGTAGCTGAGACGAGACGAAAAACGAGTACTGAAATGAAAGAAGTAGCATATAGAAAACCAACTGAAAGAACTAGAGAAGTATTACACACAAATGGAAACGAGAAGGTTGACTAGAATAGAAAGAAATTCAAACCTATATCATCAATAGTTAGAAACAGAATAGGGGCGTTAATTGGTGATCAGTCATCATCATCATCAGTAGCTCGACAACCCTTTTTGGGTCCTGGTTTGTTGTAGGATTTTCCGACATTCTGTTCTGTTCCTTGCTTTGTTCTTCCAGTGGGTAATCTTTGGTGGGTGTTTTCAGATCTTATTCCACTTGTTCCATGTGTCTAACTTTGGGTCTTCCCTTTGACCTTCTCCCTACTGGTGTTTGCCTCATTATATGTTTTGGTGTTTCGGTCTCCAACATCCATTCAACATGGCCCATCCAGCGCAGACGTCCGATCTTTATGGATGTTATGACGTCGGGTTCGTTGTATGCTGCATATAGTTCAAAATTATATCTTCTGCGCCATACGTCATTTTCGTTCACCCTCTTATATATGTATCTAAGGATTTTTCGTTCAAACGTACCTAATAAGTTATCATCGCTTTTCTACAGTGTCCATGTCTCTGATCCATATATAAGGACCGGTTTTATCAGGGTTTTGTATATTTTGCATTTGGTTTTTCTCGTGATGTTGTTAGATCTTAGATGTTTAATTAGTCCATTATGTTTTATTAGCAATATATAGATAATATTCTCTTAACTTCGCTGACATTGTTATCTGGGGTAACTAGTGAACCTAGATATGTAAAAAAGTTTACGCTTTCGGTGTTATAGTCTCTTATTGTCAAATTCTGTAGGTTTCTTTGGCCTGTCGATTTGCTGGCATTCATGTATTTGGTTTTTATTTCATTAATATTTAGGCTACTGTTTTGTGCCGCTCTTTCTATCGCATTAAATGCTTCTATCATTTCTCTTGTATCTGTTGGTGCGTTTTGAATTCGAATTTTGCTTTGTACTTGTAAGTGTTTCTTGGTGATCAGTACCAGATACTATAAAGATGGGCAGAAGATTTTGAGGAGAGTCTAAATATAAGAAGTGAGATGAGGTTGCAAGAAGCTGAAATCCAGCTCGAAGGCATGGAAGACGAAAGAGAGAAAGATAACATCCCAAAAGAGGACAAAGTCATCAAAACATTACAAAAATGAAAGAAAATAAAGCTCCTACGCCAGCATGTTGACGCCGCTCTCAATGCGACCATAAGAATTGTTACTTCATCATCATCATGCAACCTCTTCTGTCCACTGCTGGACATAGGTCTCTCCCATTCTTCGCCACTCTTCACGGTTCTGTGCTTCTTGTTGCCATTTCTGGTTTGTCTTCTCTTGGGCGCCAGTCGATTAGTTTTCTGGTCCATCTTGAGTCTTTCAGTCGCGCTATGTGACCTGCCCAATTCCATTTCAGCTTGGCTATACGTTCAACGACATCAGTGATACTTGTTATTTTTGTCTTTTTTTTTCCATGCGCCTTTGTGCCACTCGCATTTTTAGTGCTGTTGCTTTTGTGCGCGTGAGAGTTTCTGCTCCGTATGTCATAATAGGAAGAACGCATTGGTCAAATGTCTTCCGTTTCATAGCTGTCGGGATGTTGCTCTTAAAGATGTCTCTTAGTGAACCATACGCCGCCCAAGCAAATGTTATTCGTCGTTGAAATTCGCAAGTCTGATTGTCCTTGCCTATTCTGATTTCATGACCGAGATGTATGTACTGTTCTGTCAATTCTACCACTTGATTTTGGATGGTTAGGTGTTCGCTGGGAACTAAATTTGTCATGTCTTACTGATGTTCATTTTTAGACCTATTGTTGAAGATACGTTTTCTAATTCTAGTAGCATTTGCTGTGCTTCACCCAGATCTTCGGTAATAAGTACTATATCGTCGTCAAAACGCAGATGATTGAGCATTTCTCCATCTATTTTTATTCCTCTATTTTTCCACTTTAGCATTTTAAAGGCGTATTCGAGGACTGCTATAAATAATTTAGGTGAGAGAGTGTCGCCCTGTCTCACACTTATTAGAATTGTTACTGACTGATTTAAATTTAGCTGGATTAACACTACCACAGTTAGGTGTGTAGGTGAAATTGGTAGCTAGAATAGAGAGCAAGAATAGGACAACAGAGCTCCGGCCCCCGATGTATAATTTCATCACCTCTATGTCTCACCTCAAGACACAGCTTCATCCAATGGACTTCATTTTGTACTGTGTAAACTGTGGAATTAGAACATAAAAAATTGCTTAGTCAAAGATAGGCCATAGGTTGGAAAACTGCGAAAACTTGAACTGGAAGATATGGATTTTTGAAGACACTGGCAATATATAAATCAGGCACACACATCTTTAAGAATGTCCAAACAGCGTTGCGTTAATACGTTCAAATAGAATAAAGCCTCCTAGACCAGGGAGCATCTGTAAAAATATTAGTACATTTGGATGTTGAGAGGTGACTCATATTTTTTTGCAGAAATTACTTGAAAATAACTCATATAATAATATTTGAGTTATCCTTCCACTCAAAAAGGTCCGGAACATTGTTTAAATAATCAAAATGTCAAAAAAAGAAGGAAAAATTCGATTTTTTTCTTGGTTTTTTGATTACAGCTTTAAAAGTATTCATTTTCGAGAAAAGTAGCCCGACTTAAAAGTTGCGTAATTAAATTTCCTACAATATAGGATTAACTGAAAATTTTAAAAATTGTCACCCTTGTTGCAAAATAGCAATAATTTCGAAAAAACCATAAAAAACAAGTATTGGCATTTTACGTTTTTCAACCATTTCTGCTACACTTAGGACCTTCATATTTCACCCCGAAAAACTTTATAATATAATAAAACAATACTGTAAATTTTATTAAGAATCGGTTTAATGATTTTGCAATCCAGCTTTCGCAAAAAAAATTCATTTTTTCAAAATGTAGCATTGAAAATAAAGCAGACAGCAAGTTTATTTTTTTACATATAAAATAATACTGTACCTTTCATTTGCAATTTGTAAAATTAAAATCGGTTAACTACCACGGCGTTAGGAATTTTGTTAAATAAACATTAATTTTTGGTGCTTCGCGCAGGACAGCTGATTGATACGTTCGCTCTGATTGGGCATTCCAATGACCTTTGATAATGATTGATAAATTTTAATTTTTAGTGCATTTCGAAATAAATAAATTTGTTTATTGCAAAATAAAAACACATACTCTGTCCTTTGAAATAACCCTTTTTTTTAGCAAAAACTTTATTTTTTCATATATTTTAACTTAGAAAATAAAAGTGTATTATTTTTAAACATATGCAATTGTTTAAACAATTTTTCACAAACAATAATCAAATTAGTTTGATTTTTCTGGAATTAAAATATGAACATACAACAAAATATAGAGTAAGAAAATAATATATTAGATAAAGATTGGAAGAAATTTTGGTGGAAATCAACTTGTTTGAATAGAACACTGCTATCCTGCGCGTAGCACTAAAAATTAATGTTTATTTAAAAAAATTCCTGACACCGTGATAGTTAACCGATTTTAATTTTGTAAATTGCAAACAAAAGGTACAGTATTCTTTTATATGTAAAAAAATTCAACTTACTGCCTGCTTTATTTTCAATGCTGCAACATTTTGAAAAAATGATTTTTTTTTGCGAAAGCTGGATGGCAAAATTTATTTTGCAAGATCTATTAAACCGATCTTAATAAAATTTACAGTATTGTTTTATCATATCATAACGTTTTTCGGGGTGAAATATGAAGGTCGTAAGTGTAGCAGAAATGGTTGAAAAACGTAAAATGCGAATATGTACTTGTTTTTTGTTTTTTTTTTTCGCAATTATTGCTATTTTGCAAACAAGGGTAACAATTTTAAAAAATTTTAACAAATCTTATATTGTACGAAATTTAATTACGCAACTTTTATTTTAGTGTAACTTTTCTCGGAAGTGAATATTTTTAAAGTTATAATCAAAAAACGAAGAAAAAAAAATCGAATTGTTCCTTAATTTTTTGACATTTTGATTATTTAAACAAAGTTCTGGACCTTTTTGAGTGGGAGGATAACTCAATTATTATTATAGGAGTAAATTCCAGGCAATTTCTGCAAAAATTAGAGTCACCTCTCACCGTCCATCTCAAAACAGACCCGCCCTGGACTATCCCTAGTTCCCACTCCATCGCGAAATCCGACGAGTGTGTAACTTATGAATGCTAGTGTTACTTAAAAAAAAAATAAAATAGTAGTACTTAGTAAGTCTTGATAATAAAGGGTGATTCAGTGAAACGGTACGATTTGACAACGCTGCTGACGATAAAATAGAGGAGCCGGGGGCTTGCGCGTAAACGTTGTGAATCTAGAGAGTGGGAAGTTTAGTTATCATGGAGACGTGTTCTCGTGAACAACGCGCATTTGCTGTGAAAGCTTATTACAAAAATGGTGAAAGTTTTGTGCGTGTGACGAGCATTTCGTTTACACTACCATTTGCCGTCCCGTTCACAAGACTTGGGTTAGAAACTTTGAAAGTAGTGGTTCAATATCACAGAAAAAAACTGGCAGTGTCAGAACTGCCCGCACACCACAGAATATTCAAGCGGTGCCAAATTCATTACACGCTAGTGCTCGAAGATCCCTGCTACGACTCGCATGTAATGAATTTGGCACCGCTTCAATATTCACTACTTTCAAAGTTCCTAAACCAAGTCTTAATAGCCATGTTAGACGGAACTTCAACGTGAGGTGGCAAATGGTAGTGTAAACGAAATGCTTGTTGTACACGCACAACACTTTCACCATTTTTGTAATAAGCTTTCACAGTAAATGCGCGTTGTTCACAAGACCACGCCTCCATGATAACTAAACTTCCTACTATCTAGATTCACAACGTTTACATAGCAAGCCCGCGGCTCCTCTATTTTATCGTCAGCAGCGTTGTCAAATCGTAAATCTAAAAATATAGGTGGTACCAAAAATAATAAAAGTAACTGTAGGTGGTACATGATTCAAAAAGGTTGAGAACCGCAGTAATAGATGAACCAAAACAAAGGCTTCCAAGTTGGTCTGATTTAGAAAATTCATAAAAGTCTTGTAAAATTTCGTTATGAAATGTGTGTAGACCTAGTGCAGTATCAAAAGAGCCAGAAGTACAAAATGTATCAAAGAGTATGAAAGATATAAATTTTTTAAGTCGAAAAGGCAGCGGTATAGCCATAAGAACAAAATATAACTTCTCTCTAAAATGTATAACATTTAATCAATTTTTAAATTTAATAATCACTCATTTGTAATTTTATTGAATACGTTTCAAACGAGATTAACATATTTGCGACAAATTAATTATAGTGATGAGCGCTGAATAACCGGAAAAATAACGCAAAAGATGGAAAACATAATACGTTGTGGAATAAAATGAGATGAAACTAATAGAAGTGTGAAAATATCGGTAGAAACCCAAATTTAATTTAAATTACAGCTGGTTCAAAAAAAACTGATACGACTCTTAAAGCGTATTTTGTAGAAAATTGAGCAGTGTACTTTCTTCTTCTTTTTGTTTTTGGTCTCGCTGCAAGGCAATTACCAGCACGATTTATAGGGGATCTTGATGTAGTCTGGCTCTAAGCCATGTCAAAATTGCTGACTATGTTCTTGTAAAAAGGTTTTGATGAGGTGTGATATAATGAATACGAGTTTAATTATATTTAATTTATTATATTTTGAAGGATAAATACTTATTATTTACATACTGTCACTGCCAAATCTTAAAATTTGTCAGATAACTTCAACCTCAAAAAATGGCTGTTTCTTTCTTCATCTTTCTTCACTTTTGGCGTGCATACTAGTGCATTTGCCAGAAACTGGCTGTTTCTTTGTTTATTTTATTATTTGTCTGTCATAATAAATATAATATAATATCAGACCAATCATACACTGCTCAAATCTTACTAAGAGTCGTATCAGTTTTTTTAGGAACCAGCTGTACTTACCACTGTCGGCATGGGACATTAAAATAACATTTTTTTCGACGTCATACGTCTGACTAAATCTGAAGCCACCTAGCCACGTGTAGAACTAGCTTTATCTCGTACTATAAGTGGAACCTCGATAAGTCATATTAATCGGGACCGCGGCCGATCCGGGTTATCGAAAATCCGGGTTAGCTAGAGAATATGGTAAAACTTAATAAAATACATATAAATAATAAACAAATACACATTATAATTGCAAAAACATGAAATACATATACACAGTAAATCTAAATTACGTACAGTTATATACAGTATTGTTTATCTCTTGGTAAAAAACTCGGTCAAAGTGAAAAAATGTTTGTTTTGTCTGATGAAAATCGGTCCGGGTTAGCCGGACTTCCGGGTTATCGGAGGCTGACTTATCGGGATTCCACTGTATCTCACAACTTAATATGCTTTCCAACTTTTGCGTTATTTTGCCGGTTGTTAGGGCATTATTTGACTCACCACTGTATATTCCTGAATATGTTTTGATTTTTGGTATACCTGAGAATTAATATGTGTCTTTTAGATTGTCTCTTTCAAGAATGTATGAAAATACGATAAAAATATTGTTCTGAAGCTATTTTCTGGTGACATTTTAATATTATTTACTATTTTAATTGGGAACTACCACACGATTTTAGTTTTAAATGCGTTTATTTTGACGTTTCGATTTCCACTTCGTAAATAAAAATAGTAAATAACATAAAAACACATAAAAAAATAAATGTAATGTACAAAAATGAAAATTATGTCTAACAAGGTGATTTTACTCAATGATATTATTAAAACTTTGAAACGTATCCAATAAAGGGTGATAAAAATATCGATAGCATCTTTGCTCGTTGTGTAGGGAAGCAAAAAAGTATGATCTCTATTTAAAATTACAACTTTTATTTACCCGTTTTTAAATATTTCGGTCATTTAAAGATTCTCATGTACTAAGTACGTTAATAAGCCGATTTTAATAAAACTTACAAGAATCGAAAGAATCCTAGAACAAATTCTTCAAGTTGATATTGATATAAACTAGGACCTCACAAAATCACAATCCTGAAACAAAAGCACAAAAGGCACCCAAAAAGACAGGAGATTCCTCAGATAATTTTAAGACATTTTAACCCAATTCATCTAGGCCCAAAATGCTTCATAAGGGAGCTAGAGCTCTTTGAAGATGGCGTCTTGTAATTAGTTTTTCTTAAATACCTCCAGAACGCTTCTATTTAGAAAAACGAAAATTGGTACGTTTATTTATCTTCCAGAGATAAATCGATTTCATTCATAGCGAATATCTAGTGCCGGTCATAGGAGTCCGTTTTGGGTAGGGCAAGGGTTATTTTATCGCACAACTTTTTTGTCTTTACGTTTTAAGCATTTTTGATACTGGATTATTAAATTGTGAGGTATTCTAGTACTAAAAGGTTCTCTTGCTTTAAGTCGGTAGAACACACCGTTTTCTAGAAAAATCGGTTTGAAAATTTTTCGTTTTTTGAATATAAAAAAAAAATTAAAAAAAAAACTACTTAGAAAAATGAAAACTGGTACGTTTATTTATATTCCAGAGATGAATCGATTTCATTAATTGCGAATTTCTAGTACCGGTCATATGCGTCCCTTTTGGGTAGGTCAACAGTTATTTTGTCGCATAACTTTTTTGTCTTTAATTTTTAAGAATTTTTGACTCTAGATTATTAAATTATGAGGTATTCTAGTATTAAAAGTTACTCTTGCTTTAAGTTGGTAAAATACGCTGATTTTTTTTAAATTTTTTTTCAAATTCAAAAAACGAAAAATTTTCAAATTGATTTTTCTAGAAAACGGTGTGTCCTACCGACTTAAAGCAAGAGAACCTTTTAGTACTAGAATACCTCACAATTTAATAAACCAGTATCAAAAATGCTCAAAAGGTAAAGACAAAAAAGTTATGCGATAAAATAACCCTTGCCCTACCCAAAACGGTCGCCTATGACCGGTACTAGATATTCGCAATGAATGAAATCGATTTATCTCTGGAAAATAAATAAACGTACCAATTTTCTTTTTTCTAAATAGAAGCGTTCTGGAGGTATTTAAGAAAAACTAATTACAAGACGCCATCTTCAAAGAGCTCTAGCTCCTTTAGGAAGCATTTTCGGACTAGATGAATTGGGTTAAATTGTCTGAAAATTTTCTGAGGAATCTCCTGTCTTCGTTTGTCGGTAGAGTTTCTGGACATCCTGTATTTACAACAAATGCAATGAATATGCCACTCACAATATGGTTTCAGGACGGTTACAGGAACAAAAGATAAGATTCTGATGATGCAAAATGATAGTGTTAAACTGAATTCGCTCTACCGAAATTCACTTTGGCACATTCGGAATAGGAAACATACAACACAAAAATTCCTACCTCACACTATTAACTGCTTAAATCAACTTAATCTTTCATCAAAAAAAGAAGAATTATTAGAAATAATGGGAGTGTCTACTAATCTCATAAAATTTTGTGGAGTTTATTTCTACAAAATATTTTTATTTTGTACAATAAATAATTTTCTTATTTGTTATCAATGCATTATAATGGTGTAAATAAATAATTATTGATTGGCGTAAGGTTTATGTTATTTTTATGTCTGTTTACTATTAATAATATTGGCTATGAGCAGGTGCGTTGGTTGTGTAGTAATTTCCAGTCACTTCTGACAACTGAACTTCCCAAAAAAGAAATTACTAACGCCAGTGTCAAAGTGAATCTCGATAGAGCGAATTCAGTTTATCACATTCGTTCAACCCCACCTGTTGGAGAATTTTTATTAGTTTTTGATGTTTGATTCGATCAAAGGCTTCATTGTAATCAACAAAGCAGATGTAGACGTTTCTTTCCACTTTCAGTGATTAACGTTGGTCTCAGGATTGCATCTATTGTTTATTTTGATTGTTTACAGTCAATAATATTCAACAATATCCATATTGTTGACTGTAATACGTTCTTCTTCCTTCTTGTATGTAGACTTTAAAGCCTGTTTCTTCTTCAATATTAGCCTCCTAAATTGTTTAAGTTATCGCACCATCTTTTTCTTGGTCTGCCAATACTTCTACGTCCATTTGGTGATTTATCTCGTGCTATTCGTACTATCCTATCCTCTGCCATTCTACTAATGTGTTCGCACTCCTGTTTCCATTTTGTCACCCATCCATTTATGTCTTCTACATTGCATGATCTTATGATTTCGCTTCTCTCCCTATCCAACAGACTTTTCCCTGATATTCGTCGGAGTATTTCCATCTCTGTTGTTTCTAGTAGTCGTCTCGTTTTAGATGTGTCAGGTGGTCTCTCCGCCGTGTATGTCAATATAGGTCTAATTGCTGCTTTATAGATTCTTGCTTTTGTGTTTATCTTAGGTGTTTGTTCTTCCAGATTGTGTCATTAAGAGATCCCGCCGCTTTACTTGCTTTTAAGCTTTGTTGTCGTACTTCCTCTTCAAAATCTCCGTAACTGGTCATATCTATTCCCAGATATCCAAACCTTGCTTCCTGCTTTATTATTTTCCCATCAATTTCGATTTTACATCGTAGTGGGTATTTAGATATCGTCATACATTTGGTTTTTTCTGCTGATATTCGCTGAAATCTATCTATTTTCTGAGCATCTATTCCTATCTTCATATTGCCTTTCTTAGTCATCATCCCTATTTATTTTGATCTACTGTCTTCGACAGGCATGAAAATTGGCCGTATCCATCCTTGAGTGTCAAGTTGTTGTTCACTTGCATATCTAGTTAGTCTAACTCCATTCAGTTTACATTTTTCTATTCATAGTTTTATTATCAGTTCATCCCACTTTCTTCACTCCTTTCATCTTATCATTTTCCCCATACAAATACTACTACCAAAGGAGTCTTTTGTTACATTGGCGCCCAACGTGGGGATGATAAATCGTCAGACCTGTACTAACATATGGTTGCGAAACGTGGACCATGACCAAATCAAACGAAGAAAAGCTCAGACGTTTTGAACGAAAAATACTTAGAAAAATTTTCGGATCTCACCACGACATTAACACAAACCAGTATAGGATCAGAACCAACTTCGAATTAAAAGAACTCTACAATGACACCGATTTTCTCCAAGAAATTAAATCACAGCGACTAAGATGGGCAGGCCACGTGCACATACTTCATAACGAGAGACTTGTAAGACTGGTATGGGAGGAGATTCCTACAGGCTAAAGACCACTCGGACGTCCCAGAATGCGATGGAGAGATAACATCCAAGCAGATCTCCGAAAAATGAACATCCCATTTGACCCTAGGTTGATGGAAAACCGAACAAATTGGAAGAAAGTTGTACAGTCAGCCAGGACCCACCCAGGGTTGTAGCGCTACGTGATGATGATGATTTCTTGGCTGTTGTATTGAAGATGTGTGTTAATCTTTGGAGATCGTCTTCTGTCTCGGCGATTATTGCGGCGTCGTCTGCATAACATAATATTTGGATTTCTTTGTTCCTCATTCTGTAACCATGACCTTTACGTACTGCTTCTATTATTTCGTCCATTATTATATTAAAGAGCAGTGGGCTTAATGAGTCACCTTGTCTGACTCCGCTTTGTACTGGTATAAACTGTAATACGTAATTTTGTTAATCAAGACCTATCGGTCTTCTAGGTTGTCTGCAAATACTATGGTGTCATCTGCATATCTGATGTTGTTTAGCCGGTACCCGTTTAGTAGAATGCCTTTTTCGATTAATCTAAGAAAGAAATGTTCTTTCAGAGTAGAGCTTTCATTACTTATAAAACTCATAACAGTGTAGAACTCCTATGAAAAACATACATACTTTTCTAACTTCCTTACAAACAAGACTGCTTTTTTGCTTTGCAAAGATACTCTTTACTGATTTTATCACAATAATTGCATATAACACTTTTTAAAATTCATTTAAACTTTTCCTACTTAAATAAAATCATCTATCAAACGAAACCTTCGGCTATACCACCTTTTAAAGGCAAACTCTTACACCTGATGATCGATGAGAGGTACGTCAACTTTCTTTGGCACCGAACTGCATGGAAGCAACCACATGAGCGGGTGTTCCTTCCCGCAAACTTCACCCAGCAGCGCCATCTTCGGTTTGTAAGGCCTGTACGGGCCCTGTTTTTGGATTTGCTCGACAGCCGTTTCGTCGGAAAGTATGGCCTGCAACTGGTCGATCAGGATGGCTGCGACAAAAAGACCGAACAAGGCGCTCTCTAACAGGAGTATTATGCTGTGTAATCTGAAATTACAGACATTAATGTATTATTTTTAACTTTTAACTACTCGCGCATCAAGTTAGAACATAACTACACGCGTGAAGAAAATACCCTTAAAAACAGCGGATTGGTTTTTTTTTTTTGAAAAAGTACACTTAGTTGTTTGTTATAAGCCTTATTCTGCATCAGTGAATACCTTAAGTTCCTCCTCAGTAAGCCAATTGGGATTTATAACTGGAATCATGGAATAACTGGATTCCATGATAAATAAAATTACTAATAAAAAATTTTTTGAAATGTGATTTTTTACAGGAGAAAAAGTATTGTTTATAAAGAAAAATATATTTTGTGCCATAATGACTAAAAAACAATTGAAATATGCACTTATATTACAAATTATATTAATATACTCGTGGCGTATATTGTCCACCACCCGAAACAACAAATAATAAACTGTAAATTGCGATCTTCCCAGAACGCCGATTATAACGAAGCTAAAACCAAATTGTAAAGCACATTCCACTGATAGGTTAGAGAGATAAACAAGGTCAAAAATTAAATTTTTAAATATATTTGCAGTAGAATTCCTATATCTGGCGTACAAAATACGCCAGCGCGTGTAGTTAAAGGTTAATCAAAGCAGATATGTTTGTAGAAAAGAAAAGAGGAAAGTCCCAGATACAGAATCCATTATTAAATTTAATAATAGACACTAATTTAAATCTGAAACTTTCCTTGTTAGAACATTTCTCTGTTAACATCCTAATCCCATTCCTCTGCCTTCCACAATTTACAAGGCATAGAGACGACGAATATAGAAAACCCAAAGGATTCTACAATATGCAATCACATTCCGTTTTCATTAGTCTAGGAAACGTACGAGAAAAGGTTCTTAGTATTCACAATCTGAGTAAAGATAGAAGTGAATTAAAAGACAATTTATGTTTCATTTCGATTCAGAGGCAAGGCATAATCTACCAACAGCTGTTTCTGTTATGAACTTCATCAGTGTAGATGCTTGCCCGCCTCTAAATCAAAACGAAACGAGATTGTCTTTTTAAGGAGAATTTAAAAATAGATTGAAATCCATAGATATGTTTGTAATTTGTCTAAAATATTAAGAACACTGACTGCAAATCTGATTACTCCATACCGTGTCGTAAGCGGAAGTCAGATCAATAAAAGCTACTGCCGTTTTGATTTTTCCAAACCATTTTCAATCAAAGTTGTTAGAGAAACAACTTAATGACGGCAGTTCTTTCCTGGGAGCCACTAGGTGCCTTCTTTCCTAGGAAAATCTAGGAGCCACTTCCGAGTTTTAAACCAGTGTGTTTTATTAACTCGGGAACTATTTTGTCAACTCCTGCACCTGTCAACTAGTGCATTGAAAAGGTCCTCGGTCTCTATATGCCTCATGATTGGCAGGCTTTGCTGATGCATCTTCATCTTTTTGAGCTGATATCGTACTTCTCTTTTATGAACTTTTTCTATAACTGGTTTGGAGAGTCGGGTAATGCGTTTTCCTGTGACTTCTAGATTTGATGATAAAGAGTTAGTTGTCAGAACGTTTGGGCTTGTTTCCAGTTTTCTGAGTAGGTTCCAGGCAGTGTGACTGCTATGCATGAAGAGAAGGTTTTCGAGCGTTTCTTTCTATCTGGTAGTTCTTGCAAAATTCAGAAACTCTAGAAGTTGTTCACCTACGTCTGTACTACTTTCTAATTTCCTAAAATTTTAAATAAAAATTGCAGATTTTTTTGGGAAAACTCGGATTTTTCGAGTAAAATCTTTGTTGAAGGAAATCGGAAAAAAAATAACTGTGCAGAACTAAATTGCGGTGAATTTTTATTTGAGTGTTTTTGGTTTAAAGGAAAAATCTTAGAAGTTACAGAGCACTAATTGAAAAAAAGAGAAGATTTAGGAGTGTTAATTTGTTTATAAATAAATTAACACACTTTCTGCGGACTTGTCATACCCCATATTACTAATATATGCAATCTTAAGATTCGATTTTAGCAATAAAATAGCTGGTAAATAACTTTTCCCAAAAATGGCAATTTTCCCAGACTATCAACAAATGTTGCGGTGGTTGCGTAGCCAATAAATCCAATAAACAGGAGGACCAACCCAAATTCTGAGCAGTGTCAAAATGATAACGTTAATATCCCCAGTTGGAACTAATATCGAAATAAATAAGAATCGCTATAAATTGCGACTGTCATGGCGGAGTCGAAATTAAATTGCGACATCTAAATGAATTAGAATCAGGCCCCTGGTTTGCCGTATTGATTATAGAGATGTTTACACTCTTCAGTCTAGCATGGAATGTAGGATTTGGTTAGACCGCGTGGAATGTGTTTTTTAGCACAGCTGTTTATAAGTTTCGCAAATCTTTCGAAATAAATGGTCAATGTATAATTACAAACGTAAGCAGGAGCAGAATAATTATATACAGTGCGTCTGCGTAACTTGGACCCATATGGGAAACTTTTTTATTATCAATTTTACGAAAAAAAGTTATTCTTCATAAAGTGCTCTGCATGTTCTAAAACCTAAGATTCAATTATCAGATATCAAATTTTATCAACATTATACGAGGTATGTCAAAAGAAATGAATTTCGCTCAAGAGGAAAGTACCTTTATTTTTCACAATATCGAAAATTGTTATTAAGAAAAGTTATTTGAAATTAAAAATTATGTTATAATATGCAATTACATTCTTCTAATTGAAAAAAAAAAGATTTTTTTTCAAATTACGGATATTTAACATTTTTATTACGATAACTCAGTTCTTATTAATATTACGAAAAAAAGTTATTCTTTATAAAAAGATCTACATAGTCTAGCAACTAAGATGCAATTATAAGATATAAAATTTTATCAATTTTATACGAGGTATGTCAAAAAATATATGAATTTCGCTCAAGAGTAAATTACCTTTATTTTTCACAATATGGAAAAATGTTATTATAAAAAGTTGTTCAGAATTTAAAACTGCGTTTCAGTATGCAATTAAATCCTTCTAATTGAACAATAAAGGTTATTTACTCTTGAGCGAAATTCATATTTTTTGATAAACCTCGTATAAAATTGATAAAATTTGATATCTTATAATCGCATCTTAGATACTAGACTATGCTGAGCTTTTTATAAAGAATAACTTTTTTCGTAAAATTAATAATAACGGAGTTATCGTAATAAAAATGATGTTGGGTATCCGTAATTTGAAAAAAAAAATCAATTTTTTTTTTCAATTAGAAGAATGTAATTGCATATTAGAACATAATTTTTAATTCCAAACCACTTTTCTTTATAACAATTTTCGATATTGTGAAATATAAAGCTACTTTTCTTTTGAGTAAAATTCATATTTGTTGACATACCTCGTATACTGTTGATAAAATTTTATATCTGATGATTGAATCTTAGGTTTTAGACCATGTAGAGCACTTTATGAAAAATAACTTTTTTCGTAAAATTGATAATAAAAAAGTTTCCCATATGGTTCCAAGCTACGCAGACACGCTGTATAATGACAAATTACTAATAATTTATAATCATCAATCACAAATATTATGTCCATACTTACATTCTAGTTTCTTTTAATGGAATATCTTCACTACAGTCTTTACATTCTTTCATCCAAGATATGGCTACTAAAGCTATAGCATAAACAGACAATGTTCCTAAAAAAACAAAAAAAAAAATCGTTAAAAATAAAATAGAATATTTTATTTGTAACTAAGGTTTTATAGTAAATAAAAAGATTCACGAAAATGTCTAGACTAAAAATTTAAATTGAAGTCAAAATCACGTAATAGGCATATTTATAGTATGTAAAACAAAAAAATCAACATTTTGTATCATCCAAATGTATTCATATATTTAAAAGCATATTTAATATGAAGAATTCTGTATCTTATAATATTCACTCATTAAAAGATACATATACTATCAGGACCATTGTATATAGAATGTTTAGTTAAGGCAGGAAATAAAAAAATTAAAATAATAAAGAGTATTTTTAAATCATAATTAGATAAGAAATAGTTTTTGTAATAATATATTGGTTAACCTTTGAGTTTGTGGTTTAGAATAATTATTAATAATAGACATTAAAAGTCTACGAAATTATGCTAGAACGGAAGCTCCGGAATTTAGTCGAGCCTAGATTATCAGATGTTCAATATGGGTTTAGGCCAGCACATAGCGTCCAGGACCATATTTTCACTCTACAGCAGATCATCGAAAAAGCAATACTGAAAGGTGAAACGGTATATTTGGGATTCCTAGATATGAAAAAAGCTTTTGACATGGTGAGCAGAGAGGGAAGATGACAAATACGGAAGTGGATATGGAACTGATAACCACAATTCAGAGTTTGTATTGCAATACCATAAATCAGGTAAGAACAGGCAATCTTATTTCCAGCAAATTTACGAATAACGACTGAGTCAGACAAGGAGGGGTATTGAGCCCACTACTGTTTAGCTGTGTAATAGACAAAGTAACTAAAAAGTGCTGGCGAAAAACAAAAAATATACCATAGGATACAGAACCCTATATCAAATAAAAATCGAAGCCCGTGTATTTGCAGATGATATTGTTATTGTGACAAGGACTGAAAAAGCTCTGGAAGAAAATATAAACATCTGGGAGGCAGAACTAAAAAATTACAATCTAATAATAAATATGGAAAAAACAAAAGTGATGGCAATATCCAACAAAGAAGTTAACCTAAATATTGAAATCCGAGGCAACAAAATAGAACAGGTAGAGACATTTAAATACCTTGAAATAATTTTAAATAAGAAGGGGACACAGCAAGATGAAATTGGCAATAGAATAAAAGCAGCCACAAGAACATATCATTCTCTGTATAAAAACTTCTTAAATAAAAAGGAAATAACAAGGAAAACCAAAATGGTAATATTTAAAACAATTTACGTAACTATCACTACATGTGGAGCAGAAAATTGGGTATTGAACGACAAACAAGAAAAGATTGCAAGCTGCGGAAATGAGGTATTTAAGAAAAGTCGTGGGAGCTAGGAGAACTGATAAAAGACGTAGCGAAGATATTAGAAGAGAATTAAAAGTATGTAAAAACATTAAAGGAAAAAATTCATGAAAAGAAATTAAAGTGGACTGTCACTTATTTAGAATGAATGACAACAGGCAAGTTAAAATGACATGGGAAGCGAGGCCGATAAGAAAAAACAGGAGAGGCCGACCAAGGAAAACGTGGAATACAAGTGTGATGGAAATATTGAAGAATAGAGGAAATCGTGGCAAAAAGCAGGGTTGGCAGGTTTAAGTCAACATGCTTAAAACCTTGGTTTAAAACAACGTTTTTTTAAACCAACTGGTTTTTTTAAGAAAAAACCTGGTTTATTATTGAGCCTCCAAACTGGTGTTTTTATTTAAAGTTTTTAATACAGCTGCCGCAAATGAAGAAAATTAAGATAAACAAATTCTATTTTTTTACTTTCGAAGTTAGTTATTTTGAATATTATGGCGTTTGAAGATGTTTTTTGTTACATTAATTTTTTATGTGTGTAAATAAAAATAAAAGATGTCTTAAGAGGATCGGTACATATTTTCGGCTGCAATGGTATTCAAATGGGGATTCATTTTTTTCGAATCCTGAGAAAACTAATAAGTATTTTTGAAAAATTTAAACGCAGAATGAAAGATCACGTTATTAGCGAGGGCCGAAAGTCCCTGAGAACTTCTATAATGTTTATTTTAATAAGTTACAGGGGTGAAAAACTAAGAGAAAATTTAGTGTGATTTTTAATTTCAAATATATCATTCAAAATGAACTTTTTATTTATTCTAAGGGACTTTCGGCCCTCGGTAATACAGTGGAACCCCGATAAGTCGGCCCCCGATAACCCGGACCGATTTTCATCAGACAAACATTTTAACAACAAAAATGTATGTAATATATTTGAGAGATAATGGGTATTTGTGTAATTTGAACTACACGATAGTAAAAATGACTCATGGAACAGGGCGGCAGAGCGACGTTCATTGTCTCGGATTATCGGAAACAACAGGCACCTGTTATTCCTTTATTTATTTCAAACTGTCTTAGCATTGTTTAAAAAAGACTAAAAGACTATTTAAAAAATTCTTTTTTAAACAATGGTCTTAGTCTCCACTGTTCTTAAATAAAATAACATCGTTCCGATTGTGACCGTATTGTGTGTATCAATCAAGATGCAGTAGATCAAGATGCAGTAGATGTGTATCAATACATTTACAATCAAGATGCAGTAGAAATAAACAAACCAAGACACGTTACATGCTACTAGAAGCATTCCCGAATCTTAATTTAAAATGTATAAACTTTGGAAATCGTGATTTGGGATTTTCAATGCATATATATTGTAAATTATGATTCGGGACTGCTCCTAGTAGCATTTAACGTGTCTTGGTTTTGTTTATTTCTACTGCATCTTGATTGTAAATTAAGTATAGTATAGGCGTATTTCAATTATAACGGAGTTTATCTGTAAGTATACCGTATTTTATTAATTTTTACCATATTCTCCGGCTAACCCGGATTTTCGATAACCCGGATCGGCCGTGGTCCCGATTAATCCGAGTTATCGAGGTTCCACTGTAATTTAGTCTTTCATTCTGCGTTTAAATTTTTCAAAAATATTTATTGGTTTTTTCAGGATTCGAAAAAAATAAACACAATGCCGTGGTAATATTTTCCAAATCTATCTTTGTCTTACAACGCACTCAGTCGAATATAATATTGTCAGCATATATTGTCAGTCAGACACTGACAATCAGTGACAATTTTAAATATTTGACATTGCATCGGGAATATGTTGAGTTATTGATTAAATATTATTGAAATATAGTGTATTTGATAAATAATTGATTTAAGACGTGAATTTAATAAAAAGTTATTTATTGTGTATTATTTGTGGAAGATCCAAGCAGAGAATACATCAGGATAATATATTCTGTGATCCAAGTATTTTGTTGTTAAAGATGTTCAAAATTGTAAGCGTTCCATAACAATATATTATTAAAAAATCAATTTAACACTTTTCCTCTTTTCTCGATTGAGTATTAGTCTTTGTTGTACAAATAAATTATTACAATCACTGAACACATAGTTAGTGAAAAAATTATCACATTTATTAACTGAATTAATAATTTCCAATTATAAAAATAACAGTTATCCAAGAACATTCAAAACCCATCTCTTTAAATTAATGATGACATTTTCAAGTAGAATGACATTTTAGTAATGTTTACATATCCATACCAGTGTGAATTTTACTACACGTAATTTGCCGTGTAAAGACAGAAAAAGTAGGGATACACGTAAAATATTTGCGAATTATATACCCATAGCCTTAATCATTTTTTTCATTGTTTATTCCTATTATGTTATAAAATAATTTATTAAATTTTAAAGTATTTAGACTTTTTATACTGTGTATCAAATAAACTTGGTTTAACCAAAAACCCTGGTTTTTTGGAAAAAACCTTGGTTTTGCCAACCGCAGGAAGCCAAAGAATTAGCTAGGGACCGAAAAAAGTGGCGTAAGTTCGCAGAGAATAACGTTTAAAGAAGACACCTCGGCACCTTCCGGTATAAGAGGAACATCGATTATGTATGTATGTATATTGGTTCATCTTTGGGTTTGTGGTTTAGAATAATTATGGTTCCAATAAAAATGGTTCGATCATGCAGCGCATTGGGTTGTACTACAAGAAGTTCCATGTTATTTTGATGATCAAAGCCTATTAATGTTAACTCTGCCTACCATCTTCAATATTATGAATTGAAATGGCATCCTGTCACTGGCTCACTATATTACTTGCTTAACAAGCTAGAGGATTAAGAAGGAAAAGAGTATTCTTTGAAGATAATGAAATAGAAACTGACATAGATCTGTTTCCGCAAGAGTTGAACATTGTGTTGATAGGAGATAAAAAATCTAAGTTAAAGGATTGTAACCTCTCATTTGCAGTACCTGGAGCATGTTATGCGTACTGAGAGATACAACATACTTCAGTTGATTATACAGGGGAAAATCCAGGGCAAGAGAAGTGTAGAAAGGATACGAATCTCGTGGTTGCGTAACTTGAGGTAATGGTACGGATGCACATCAACCGAACTATTCAGAGCAGTAGCATCTAAGTTCAGAATAGCCATGATGATTGCCAACCTCCGTCGCGGAGATGGCACGTGAAGAAGAAGAACCACTCATTTCCTAGCTGGAGATCTAAATTAAGACTGTAGTTAAATATGTTAAATATGGAAGTAAAACGTGGACTCTACATTAGCGGGAAATAAATAAGCTGCTGGTATTTGAAAGGAAGGTTCTCAGAATGATATTTGTCCCGCAAAGAAGAGATGAATTAACAGGAGAGTGGAAAAGGTGCCACAATGTTGAATTGATGACTCTGTATGGTACTGAAAACATTGTCAGACATATAAAATCTAAAGACTTGTTTACACGGGTAGAGTAATGATGCAAGTACTTGATAGAGTAGAGTAACTCTACCCGTAAAAACGCTCAGCACAGTAGAGTAGCAAGTAGAGTGTATAGTAGGTGGTAAAGTAGAGTGACTAGCAACATGTGGCAAAGTAACTCTACTCTACTACCACCACCACCACCGCCAAAATGTCCACTCGCCTGCGCACTCTACCCATGGAACGCGCTCAATTCTGGTAGAAGTGGTAGAGTAGAGTAGGTAGGAGAGTACATAGGGACGCTGTCATTCCGGCTGGAAGTGTGTTTTGTGTAAATAGTGAAAATGAAGTTCACCGAAGATGAAACTTTAAAACTTTTAAATCTGTATGGAGAATACCAGTGTTTATGGAATTTAGGTACTGTACACTACAGAAATAAAAGTATGAGGCAAGCTGCGGAGGATGAAATCGTCGAAAGAATGGTAAAGGGGGGCTTTGGAGTTAACGCGCTTAAGCAAAAAATTAAGAATTTAAGGTGCACTTATAATCAAGAGTGTTTAAAAATACAAAAATAAAAAAAATCGGGTTCACTATACTAGCATCGGTACTATACTTGTACTCTCCTCGTGTGAACGGTATCAAGCCATTTTTGGTAGAGTAGCGAGTAGAGTCTACTCTCCGCGCTACTCTACTCTCCTCAAAACTCTACCCGTGTAAACAAGTCTTAAGACAGAGTGTTAAGACAATATTTTTTTAGAGATCAGACGGTAGAAGATCAATAGGCCGTCCCAGAAAAAGACGGAAGGATAATGAAGTTGTAAAGCCAATAAAGAAGATTTCCTAGCTACTAATGGGAACGAAATGAAAATTTTTCGAAGACGTTCTGTAAGACAGCAATGAATAGTTGTAACTGACAAAAAAATTAATTGGTCTTCCAATAGCCGCAAACAGCTATTTTTTATACAAGTATGCATAAGGTAACCTACCTACATATATTAAAAACTGAATAAAAAACTTTTGATTTCTCTCTCCCACGCAATTGTTTATCCAAGGACAATGGTGATCCATTTTCCTGATACACCTTTGGCAAATTCTACAATGGTGTGCTCTTGGAGGTCTGTATGTTTCGCACCGAGCACACACTGTCCAATTTACAAATTCACAGCCTAAAACAAACGATTGAAAGAAGAAATGGTAAGTTAAGATAATTTTCTATACAGTATACAGGGTGTCTCGGAAAATAGTGGGTTCCTTAAAGGTGTGAGTAGAATGCACCATTTAAAAGAAAACTTTCTTATACATTTGTTTTCTACAGTCATCTGTTGCCTCAAAAAAATAAAATAATGTCTTTTACTAAAATTTACATTTGGCAACCCGGCAGTTTTATTTATTTTGACATAGCGAAGATATTTAAAATTGTAAACACAAACAAGTCATATCATAATTACCTGTAACCCGAAAATACATCGTATTGTTGTGGTATTGTCATGATTTCGATCGCAAGTATCTTGTTAATTACGTACCTATAGTGTATAATTAGTGCAAGATTTAGGTACACCAAGGCGATTTACCTCGAAGTTTAAGGATTTGTAGATGGTTTCAAAACAAAATGTGAAAAGAGTTGTGTGCAGATAAAGCTTGTTTCCGAGAAATGGTGTGTGTGTGTGTGTGTGTGTGTGTGTATTTTACTTTTATAATGCCAAAAGTATTAATGTATGGGCTGGGATTATTAGTAATCATCTGATTGAACCACTCGAACTTCCCAGAAGATTGAATAGAGAAATGTAATACTCAAATTTTTGTAACATGTTCTACCGATAGGTAGATACTTCTTGAAGACGTAGCTTGATTTTGATTGTAATAAAAATGTTTCATGTAAGTTAAAATACTATACAAACCTTATTTATTAGATATTTAGCCCCGGCGCAAATTGAACCTAAGCGAGTCACCGGACGGGTGACCTGTGCAGTTATTTTTCTAGCGTGCCGCATATTGAACACAAGCCAACCCGACCGTCGGCTGTGGCCGTAACGAATAGAGACGGGCAAAATAAGTGCGGACGTGTAACGGTTACTATTGATACCGGTGGTACTGAGTACAAATACTGATTACAAAATACTGATGTATCTGATCCTTGTACTGAATTGAGTAGGCAACTAAAAAACGGTAGTTCCGTACTTGTAAATAGTAACGTTTTAAAAATATCTTACACGTCTCTAGTAGTCGTAGCGGTATGACTTTCGAAAACATCGAATTTGATCATAAGCGGGTGCATAAAAAGATATCTTACACTGAGTATTTTATTTCTACATACCTTTATAATAACAAGCATAAGTTAAACACTGCATTGATTGTGATTGCAAAAACGGTTCGCATGTTCGCAAAATCAGTGCGGACATGTAACGGTTACTTTTGATACTGGTTCTAAGTGGTACTGATTACAAAATACTGATGTATCTGATCCTTGTATTTACTGAATTGAGTAGGCAACTTAAAATCGGTAGTTCCGTACTTGTAACTAGTAACGTTTTAAAAATATCTTACACGTCCCTAGTAGTCGTAGCGGTATGACTTTCGAAAATGTCAAATTTGATCATAAGCAGGTGCATAAGCAGAGTATTTTATTTCTACATACCTTTATAATCGCATAAGTTAAAGACTGCATTGATTGTGATTGCAAAAACGGTTCGCATGTTTTAAATAGGATTTTTGCTGATTATGTATTTTGCTAAAATATTAAATAACACAAAAAATACAATTCACAACCATCATTTAATTTTTAACGATAAACAAAAGTCTAATATGATGATAAGTCTAATATGATGATAAGTTTGAAATTGATCGACTTTGTCGATAACAGTGTCATTAACAGATATTTTGAATACCATAAATCATTTTCCAATGATTGTGTGGATTTAAGAAATACATACTAAACAATGTTTTTACCTGTATAAAGGAGATTATAATTATGACACATTATAGTACTCCTTATTTTTCAAATAATATGCTCTTGTAAACGCATAACTTTGATTTACTGGCTAAACCTACATTAGATACGTCACAAGAAATTAAAAATAATTAACATGTAATAAATTCACTGTTTTAATCAGATATATTATATTCCCTACTATTGCAATAAAATATTAAAACGAATAAACGAAAACTTGTTGAGTAGTGCTACAACAAAGCAATAAAATGTTATTCATAAAGATAGCGTAAAATATATCGCCGCTTATCTGGTCCGCTTGTATTAGTTATCAGCATTTAAAATTGCAAAGCGGTCTCTTAGCTGGAGAAAATACCTACTTGTAATTACCATCCGTATTCATTTCAGTTACTTCCATATCGCAAACAAAAACACGTAAAAATTAACATCTGGCGCTGAGTCACCCGTCCCAGGCCCAAGAAAACTGTACGTCGATGAGAAACCTTCCCAAGCTCGACCTGCGAACGCATGAACTGATAGTAGGATGCGCAGAACGCTCTACGCAGTCCGCCGACGCAGGTTGTGTCTGGCTTAGGTTCAATTTGCGCCGGGGCTTAATAAACACAAATATGCTGTTTTCTATCACTGTTATCAGTATTTTATCAATACATAATATTATTATGCCTAATGGTCGATGATTCATGATAGTCGAGTTACAGTAAAATTATTTTTACACAGAAGAAGGAACGCAGCGTTGCCGGCTGTATTTGCATTTCTGTGGACATTAATCAAATGCATTAAAATTAATAAATTATTTTTTTGAAAACGGTTGACTTTACAAAAAAATTTTATCAGACTTTTTTGCTCTAAATGGTGCTCTTAGCCCGTACCTTGAAGGAACGCATTATTTTCCGGGACACCCTGTATAATATGTAGTTGTAGGTATCCGAAATATACAATTCTCCAAGAAATTAACACACCATCTTAAAATTGGGTCATTTTTGATGTTTCGAATTTCTTAAACCTATTGTCCAATTTAAGTGATTTTTTTAATATGTTATAGCCTTATTCTTTAACAATATCGCTCTAATAATATTGTTGCTAGACAGGTAAATTGTCATTGTATACCGTGTGTACCAATCAAACTGTGTTTTTTTTCTCAAAGTTCGCAACACCTTTGGAATATTGAAGCATTTATGAAATACTGAAATTATAACCCAACTATAGCCTCAGGTTTTCTTAACATCTTGTTTTTTTATTCAATCGCTTATGTTGGATAATAAAAAAGTTAGGTACTTTAACAACTAGCCATGTTTTTCATCAATATGTATATCCTAATTTTGTGCTTAGTCTAATAAACAAGCCTAAAGTATACTATGAGAAATTAACAATTTGATAAATATCAAAAAGTGAACCATTTGTGGTGCGTTAATTTCTTGGAGAAGTGTACTTCAAGCATTTTTGATCAAATTTCAAAATCAAAACTCAAAGTTAATATAAAAAATTATGAATGCAAAATATTAACCTACCAGAATCAGAATGCATATCTGAGAAGTCTATCCTACCCTGTGGAAGAGGAACAGTTCCAGGATCTGTCACTACAGCTTTGATATGTGATATTATTAAGAAGAATATTATGGTGTTGAACATAACCACATTAAAAGTGCCCC
Source organism: Diabrotica virgifera virgifera (assembly GCF_917563875.1). Taxonomy (NCBI): domain Eukaryota; kingdom Metazoa; phylum Arthropoda; class Insecta; order Coleoptera; family Chrysomelidae; genus Diabrotica; species Diabrotica virgifera. Next base: position 18,329,446 of record NC_065445.1, on the reverse strand, counting down.
ATAAGCTACAAAAGAAAAACATCACTAAGCATTTATGGTAGGTATCTAAGTAAAGTATATTTCACGATTTTGTGAATGTTTTGGAGTATCCCTATGACACTTCACAGCTGATGGACCACTCTACTGTACATCATAGGAAGTACGAAAGTAAATTACTCTAAAAACTGAAAAAAAAATTTACTGAAAGTAAATTAACAGTCGACCCGGATGTCGATAGATTGTTATAAACAAAGAACTTGAGGAATTACATAACAGCGAGTTTTCGCAAAACAGAACATTGTTTTGTATTTTTTGGGTGATTATCAGCAAAAAATGGTCTTACAAGTTTTTTCGTAGGATGCATAGTTTAAGAGATAAACGCGGTTAAACTTTCAAAAAATCGAAAAAGTTCAATTTTTGAACCCGAATAACTTTTGATTAAAAAATAAAATAGCAATTCTGCTTACTGCATTTGAAAGTTCAAGTCAAATTCTATCGGTTTTGATTATTTGCATTGCTAAAAGTTAAGTTTTTATTTGTTAAACAAAGCCATAAACACATAGTGATTGAATGATGTTTTCAATGCATTTCCCATTTGAAATCGAACGAGTGGGCGCCATACAGACAATTTCTACGTAGATTACGTACATTAAAACGCATGCATTGGGCACGGGAAACACTATGTGTTTATGGCTTTGTTTAACAAATAAAAACTTAATTTTTAGCAATGCAAATAATCAAAACCGATAGAATTTGACTTGAACTTTCAAATGCAGTAAGCAGAATTGCTATTTTATTTTTTAATCAAAAGTTATTCGGGTTCAAAAATTGAACTTTTTCGATTTTTTGAAAGTTTAACCGCGTTTATCTCTTAAACTATGCATCCTACGAAAAAACTTGTAAGACCATTTTTTGCTGATAATCACCCAAAAAATACAAAACAATGTTCTGTTTTGCGAAAACTCGCTGTTATGTAATTCCTCAAGTTATTTGTTTATAACAATCTTATCGACATCCGGGTCGACTTTTACCCAAAAAATTCGTATTCTACGGGTCAAAATACATAAAAAAACTTGGGTAAGTCCATCTGAATTAAGGAGGCCGTTGTACCCCCCCTGGCGACAGGACTATAAATTGAATTTAAAAAAAACTTTTATCATATTTACATAAATATTTTTTATATAATTCATGTGCACTGCACATTTTATAAAGAAATGTTTGTTTGCCTAGCAGTTTTCCCTTTTTACTCAACATTAAAGACAGTTTCATGTTAATTAACAAGGTTATGAGAAGATTTAGATTTTTGAAACATATTTTTCAAATTCTTGTCTCTTTTAGGTCTGGATCCCGCGTATGAAAAAAAAGTTGATTAATAGCAAGCTGAAAATTTGTTAACAGCTTAAGGGTGTCTAGTCAGATAAACTTTGATATATGGGAACACTGGAACAGGGGCAATTTTAATTGTGGAACAGGTTAAAAATTTGGAAGGGCCAGAGCACGAAAACGGCACATTTATTTTGTCCGACAGAACAGACTTAAACTCTCCGAACAGAGATTAAACTCTCATGCAAAAATCAGACTGCTATTTATCACCAAATGGGCGTTTTAATGAGTGGAACATGTAGAATATGTCAAGTGACAGGAATTATGACAGGTGATAAATAGCAATCTGATTTTTGCATGAGAGTTGCCATTTTCGTGGTCTGACCGTTCCAAATCTTTAACCTGTTTCACAAATAAAACTGCCCCTGTTACAGTGTTCCCACATATCAAAGTTTATCCGACTAGACACCCTTAAGCTATTAACAAATTTTCAGCTTGCTATTAATCAACTTTTTTTTCATACGCGGGATCCAGACCTATTTATTTATTTTTGTCTATTTTCATATTAGAAAAATGCCTATACAGTAAAACCTCGATGGAATGGACCTCTATTTAACGGACTTCGGATATAACGGACAAAAAATCAGATCAAATATGAAAAATCGAATTCTAGAAGGAAAAACAATAAGGACAGGATCTCGGCACTGCTTTGTGCTAACACCGATGGATAACATGGATTGACTACTATAATTGTTGGTAAATCTCGTAAACCTAGTGTTGTCAAAGATATTATAATCATCAAAAGGCATCATCTCCTCGTTTAATATTATAGTTCTAATAGGGCATGGTTCACCAGAGACATTTTCAAAAATTAGTTTTTAAAGGATTTGTACCTGCAGTGAGAAAATTTCAAGAGAAGAAACTGGTAATACCGCCTAAAGAGGTGAAATATTTATTGATTTTAGATAAAGCTCCTGCTAATCCATCTGAAAGTATTCTAAATTCAGAAGATGGCAACTTAATTGTATGTTTTGCCACAAAATACATCGCTTATTCAACTCATGAATCAGTGAATAATTTTGTCAACCAAATGAGTATATTGCAGAAAGTTTTTAGATGAAGTAAAAAAGTAGCGAACAAAACTTTATTCCTTTTTTAACTTACAGATTTGTACACTGTATCTAAATACAGTACCTACATAATTTAAAAAAAAATTATTGACTTTAATTCTATTTTTATACAACGGACTTTCGACTTTAAAGGACATCCCATCCCCATAGTCCGTTATATCGAGGTTTTACTGTATTACCAAATTTTTCTGCCGTATGAGAAAGCTCATACAGTTGTTAAAAGCAGTTAGTGTATCCCATTTATATGTAAGAACTAATATACATTTTAATTTTTGTTGACTCATTAATTTAAATTTAGAATAAATATTTGGAAGTCATGACGTAGCTATTGAAATTGTAAAGTAGTTGCCATTAAATCTAATCATATCCAAGGTCATTAGATAACATTTAGTGACGATAAAGTAAATATTAAGAAACAACTATCCAAAAGAAACAGTAAATTACAATATGTTGGAATACACTTGGTCACCACTTCTGTTTCAAGCTGTAATTTGAAATTAGGATCCCTCTCCATCAATGCTGTCTCCATCTTATATGTGGTGGACTGATACTTCTTTTATGATATGTTTTCACTGCATATCTCCTTCTTTGGCATCATAACCCTAGATGGGTCTATGCGTGTCTGGCTATTTCCTTCCATTTAAATCTCTCTTGTGCCCTTCTCCATGTCTCATATTCATGGTTTTATGTCTCTTATGTATTCATGGTCTCTTCCTATTGGGACCGTGCAAGTTCGGCAAAGCGACCTCTATTTCTACGCTCTGTACTTTTATTCGCACTTTTAATTATATTGGCCAATTATATTAGTCCTGGTTGCTGGATAATTGTCAAGACCATAGTCCAAAAAAATAATAAGAAGAAAAAATAAGATGCAGGTTATGTTTAGCAAACGTAAACAATTGTATGTAGTAAATAAAATCAGTTATTAAAATGCAATACTGCAAGCAAAATACAATTAATTAAATTTACCTTTATATAATAATTGCATATCATATCAATATTGTGGAGAAATATATAATTTTTCTGCGTCAATGACAGAAGGTATGAAATATACGTCAATTTGACAATTTCAATTGACAATATCAATTATTTAAGATAGTTGCAATATTTCTCCGCGACTCGCGCACGGTCGTTTCTCGTTTCCCTTTCCAAGTACTTGCACACCGCGAATTGGCTTCCATTATAATATCTACCATTTCCAATAGTCTTTGTGTTGTGGCTGTTTCGGGCCTTATTTCTGATGTCATCATTGGTCTTATATCTTGATTTTTTCTTAGAAATTAAATATGTAAGTTTGGTCATATAATGTTATTGGTATTCTACCAGTCTATTTGCTTTTTGTACTTGATCCTTTACTTTGTATCTGTATCCTGTTAAATCATGTGAACTTCTGTTGTACTTGATCCTTTACTTTGTATCTGTATCCTGTTAATCCTGTGGACTGTATCTTCATAGCTGGACAGTGTAAAACCAAGGTATTTTATTTCTGTTGTTAAAATGTTGGAGATTTAAGAAAAAGTTAGAAATAGTTACATTGTATGTTTTTTTAAGGTATTTTATTTAAGGAACCACATAATGAGGAGGCCTAATTGTAGAAACTCTATTATGATAAAGACTGTTATCCAACATTTATCAGTATATTTGTATAGTATCAGAAAGACACTATACTTTTTGTCCAAATCTGACACATCAAATATTTCAAGATAAGAATTAAATTTTTGTGTCACTAATAATTATTTGTGGTTCACGACATTTTATTTGAGTGTATGAATCAAAATGACCAGTCATTTATCAAAATAATAACATATTTTTAACATCAATAACAGTAATCTGGTTTTGATTATTTACTTAAGGTTTAAAAGTACAAAAATATATGAAGAAATTTACTATTAAATTATAAATAGACCAGGAAGGATCTGTTTTTAGGTGGATGTGAAAGGTGGCATTCGGATTTTTGCGGATAAAGTTAGGTGATAACTTCGTTAATAATAATTGACTTATGCTCCTTCTCAAATATGCCCGGAACATTAATAAAAAAAAATAAAATATTTAAAAATTTCAAAAAATTTCGTTTTTTTCTACTTTCTTTGCTTATAACTTTAAAACGATTCATTTTGGAGCAAAGTCGTATAGGAATAAAACAAAGATAATTAAATTTTCTATCAGATACGATTGGTTAAAAATGTCTTAATTTAACACCCTTGCTGCAAAATAGCAATAAATATAAAATGAGGGAGCAAAACAAGCCTGTCCTTATTCAATGTTTTTCCATCACTTAGGTTACACTTGGAACCTTCCTAATTCGCTTAGAAAATTTTTGTAATGTGCTAATACCGTCCACCAAATTTCATTAAAATTGACTTACTAGATTTTGCATAATAATTTTGCAATCTAAACTTTTTTTAAAAAATTAAAATTTTTTAAAATCTTGCACAACAAAAACTAGAACATACAAAGATTTGTCAATTTTTTTACAATATAAAGAAGCACTCCACCTATCTAATGCACTTTATAGAATTGAAATCGGATTATTTAAGCAGCCTCAGCAATGTCTTGAAGTTATAAACAATTTTTTGGCTTATAAACAAATTAGTGCTGTGTCCAGGAGGGGGTGCTACGAGCTCCTTTATTTAGATGGACTTACCCAAGTTTTTTTATGTACTTTGACCCGTAGAACACGAATTTTTTGGGTAACAGTTGATCCGGATGTCGATAAGATTGTTATAAACAAAGAACTTGAGGAATTACATAACATCGATTTTTCGCAAAATAAAACATTTTTTTTTTTTTGTATTTCTTAGGTAATTCCGTGTCTATAATCAATGGTAATTCTAAGCAAAAAATGTTCTTACAAGTTGGAACATTAAAAAAATCGAAAAATTGCAATTTTTGAACGAGAATAACTTTTGATTAAAAAATAAAATAGCAATTCTGCTGACAGCATTTGAAAGTTTAATTCAAATTATACCGGTTTTAATTATTTGCATTGATAAAAATTAAATTTTTTATTATTAAACAAAGCTGTTTGTTTATAAGCCAAAAAATTGTTTATAATTTTAAAACATTGCTGAGGCCCCTTAAATAATCCGATTTTAATTCTGTAAAATGTATTAGATAGGTAGGGCACCTCTTTATATGTAAAAAAATTAGCCAACTTCTAAATGGTCTACTTTTGTTCAGAAAGATTTTAAAAAATATGAACTTTTTTAAAAACATTTACATTGCAAATTTATTATGCAAAATCTATTAGGTCGATTTTAATGAAATTTGGTAGACCATTTAAGTAAGTTATAAGAATTTTCTAAGCGAATTACTAAGGTTCTAACTGCCACCAAAGTGGTTAAGAAACATTGAATAACAACAGGCGTATTTTGCCCCCTTATTTTGTATTTATTGCTATATTGCAGAAAAGGTAATACCTTAAGACATTTTTGACCAGTCGTATATCATACAAAATTCAATTATCTTTATTTTATTTCTCTACGACTTTGTTCCAAAACGAACCGTTTTAAAGTTATAAGCACAGAAAGCAGAAAAAAATCGATATTTTTCGAAATTTTTAAATATTTTAATTTTTTTATTAATGTTAGGGGCATATTTGAGAAGGAGCATAAGTCAATTATTATTACTGAAGGTGTCACCTAACTTTATCTGCAAAAATCCGAATTCCACCTCTCACATCCAAAAATACACGTTTTTTTACAGATTAGTCCTGGTCTAAAACACAAATACAGTGGAACCTCGATTATCCGTCAGGGCACCGGACCAAGGGTATGACGTATAATCGAAAAGACGGTTAACAGAACATTAAAAAAAACTTAATTGATCAAACGACTAAGTGACACAATCAATATTCGAATTTAAATCAAACTGAATTATGGTGACACACAGATATTGACTGTAAACGGTATCATTTATTTCATTTATCATTTTAATCATTACCTATTTAAATTGAAATCTAATCCAGAGCCCTGAATAAGAACAAAAATTATTTAAAATAAAAAATGCGGTGGTGGCATAACCGCACGTGTACATTTCAACGAATTTCGTTTGGTTTATCGCAATGCCCAAACAAAATGAATTGATGACTAAATTTTTACTTATGTAGTCAATATAACTTATGTATGGTGACCCTGGACCCTGTCCTGTATGGTATACCTGGTCCTGTATGGACCCTGACGGTTAACAGAGGTGACGGTTAATAGAGAGACGGATAATCGAGGTTCCACTGTATTCTAAAAATACACTGACATTAAAGTGGCATTAAAAAATATTTGGAATATTACAAGAAGAAACAAAAGCAGTGCAAAGAATAAATGACAGATGTCATTTTTTCCTTCTTTGAGTACCATGGCCACATTTATGAAATGGTGGTCTCAAAGACAATTTGCAGATATTTTTCTGGATCTTATGTGCCATATAATTGATCTGTTTATAAGCCAGTCTCCTTGGAATCTCTTGAACCAGAAAAGATCCTAAAACTACCAATAAGAAAATTTTGTAAGGCCACAGGACTTTAATGAAACAACAAGGTATGTTACAAAGGTCTTACAACCAAGTTCCAGAGATTAACATATCTGGCCTAAACTAAGAAGAAGAAGAAGCCAATATAATTACGAAGGCTTTGGAGCAAAAAATATTTCTTCCTGTCAATTCCTCTCTTTCAAGTATCAACTGCAATATCCAGTATCTGCTACTTTTCATTACATGTCCCAAGTATTTAAGTTTTCTATTTTTTGTAATTTTTGCAAGTTTGCCTTGACCTATTCTGTTTAATGCTCTTATGTTTGAAATGATGTCAAAGGCTGCTAACTTGTTCATCATATTAGCTTTCATTATTCAGATTTCACATCTGGATATAGCTTAACACATTATATCTTGCCAAATAGAATAGGGAAATTGCTGAATTTCTTTAAGCGCTTTTAGTTTATGGGAACAATTTGTTTCTTAACATTTTTTGTAAACATGTGGATGACGACCATGGACATCGTGTCAGATTTAATATGCATCTGTAGATGTAATGCGGCATATTTTGACACTGATTTTTTTGTCACAACTCGGTATTTTAAAAATGTTGTCTAGACGTTGTGTCACATTACAATAATGGAAATTAGATGTCTATAGATGTTCTGTCCGTCAACGTGTTAATATCATTTCGTCGCCTTAATACTATTACTTGATAACTCGAAATTAGTAGTTCTGAGATAAATGGGTTTAAAGATTTTAAAGATATTTGTGCTGCTACCATGATGTTGGTAAATACGGAATTCCCTCTGCAGCTCTAAAATGCTGTTCCTTAATTCTTTTGGCTACTGATCTATTTAGGAATACGGTGCAAATTTGTTTTCGAATATGGAAAATAACATGAAAAATTAAAGTTATCAACTTTTATCACTACCATAATGTTAACATTTGGTAATGTCGCATGTCGTGCCAAGTTGCATCTAAGTAAACTTTTTAACAAAACTAATATTTTAAGCATTATTTTTTGTGAAAATTAGCCCTCCGCCATGGGGGTTGCCAGATCTGCTAACAATTCTTGAATTTTTGCATTAACATGAACAGAATAACCAGGTAGCAATTACGTGGTAAGCTCAATCAATGGTTTCAAAAAACACGTGCTACAACTAGAGTTAGCTAGTTATAGTATTCAGTGTATGTTGTATTCACAATTATTTCGAATATACAATAACTTGATAACTTATCTTGTCAAGTTTTAGCACTGAATATTAGGGGCATTTGAGTTTTATCAACTTTCGTTAATCATAAATAAATACTTAACCCGTTTGGAGCGAGTTATCAAGTTTTTACACAATATGGAGGCAAATAAAATACATCTTATGAACTAGTTATCTCAAAAACGTCAATTTTGGAGTTATCAAGTTATAATACTAAGGCGACTATTTGTAGTTGATATACCTACAGAAATTAACTGACATATATTTAGCAAATAGAGCATACTATGGATTAAAGAAACTTTTAACATCAAACATAGTCACAAAAAGAACGAAAATATTGATATACAGAACTCTTATCAAGCCTGTTCTCACTTATGTGTCAGAAACAGGGATGACGACAAAAAGCGATGAAGAATGTTTAGGCTGTTTTGAACATAGAATCCTCAGACATATTTATAAAGACGTGCAGAAAAATGGATTATGGTGTAGGTACTATAATTTTTATCTTTACTGCCTTTATAGTGAACCTAGTATGGGTGGGACCATAAAAACAGGCTGTGGTGGCTAGGTCACTTAAGAGATAATGAACAAGATGAAACCGTCAAAACACATTTATAACCAAACACTGGATGAAGTAAGGAAAAGAGGAAGGCCCAGAGCACAATTTAAGGAAGGTGTAAGATGACATACAAGTGTTACATACAAAATAAATATCTGATGACATACAAAAAAAAAACAAAAATCAAGTAATTACAGAAAAACAACAAAACATTTAACAATATAGGAACGTTCTGTGAGCAAAGATTTATATTAAATTTAGGATATTAATTAAAAAACTGTAGTTCAAAGACTACTTTATTTCTGTAATGTATTTGTCATTTTAAGGTAACATAAATTGACTAAATTTTGTAAATTTCAAATGTAAATATATCATTATAATACATTGAACTTTACTAAGTATTTATATATTAGCTAAATAATAGATAAACTTACCTGTCGAGCATTGTTTGAAGAACAACCCATTTAATAATCACATAATCTGCATAAAAGACAGCTATGTATGTTATCAAAATACACACTATTCCACAGGGATCCTTAATAAACATTGTAATAAATAAGTTATAATTTAAAATGCGTCTTATTGAAACTTACAGAAGATAAAATAGGAGGTAAATATTTGTTCATTCTAGTTAAAATAAAAATTACATTTTATGTTATCCACTTTATTGACAACACTGACATGACAACACCTGACGAGATTGAATATTGAATGGATTGAAAATTGAAATGAAATTGAATTTGTTTGACGTTTGAAGGTTTTGTTGAATTCTGTCTAAATCCTGACCCACTACTTTGTGCCGTGTAATTTGGGTTGCCTATATGAACTTGAATCGGCAGATGTATTTAAAAATGAAACTAAAAAGTTATTACATACTATAAAGAGTGATATGTACCAAAAAAAACACACAAATTTTATTAAATTTGGGAAAGTTGTTGGGTAATTTTTTTCTTAATAATCCACCCTTTTTGCACATTTCATATTTTTAACTTGGTATCAGAGCTAATAGGCAATATTTCAAAATTTCAATAATTTGTTATAAGTATTTAAAACTTTGGACTTTAGAGTAAATATTTAACTGCCAAGTATTTAAATACTGTTATAAATAAGTACTTGCTATTTAAATGCTCTAAAGTCCAAAGTATTTAAATACCTAGAAATAAGTATTTAAATTTTGAAATACGGCCCATTGAAATGTACAAAAAAGGTGAATGATTAGAAATTTCATTTTTAAATATATCTACAAAAAAGGTACTACATATTTGATTCATGTGGTTTTTTAAAAAGTAAAAACAGCAAGACTTTATTATTTATATGCCCATTTCGCCGATTCAAGTTCATATAGGCAACCCAAATTACACGGCACAAAGTAGTGGGTCAGGATTTAGAATTAAGTGTTTTGTTGACGCTTTTTACATGTGTTTTGTGGTTGACAGTGACAGCTAGGCACATTTTCGCAAGTTATTTCAAGAGTACTTAAGTGATTTCAAAAAACGTTATCAAATAAAAATGAAATAGAAGCGCAAAATCCCCGCAGAACAGGCAAAAATGGTTCAATAAACCGTTATAATAAATATCATTGTTTTAAATTGTGATACTGATCGTCTCTTGTCATGGTATTAAAGTATATGTCTTATCTTGTTTACCTAACGGGATTTGCGACAATAAATACCAGCAATATTTATGATCCAATCAATGACCTTTATATTATTATCCTAGCAATTCGACAATACAAACTTTGTAATTAATTGTTTATTCAGAAAATATCTACAATATTCTATGAATCATGAAAAAAATAAAACAATATTTTCATGGATATGATAACAATGTTGTTCTTTTATAGGTATTTGAATGTAAAAGCTATCTTTTGGATAATGTTTTTAAGAACCCTTTAACCAAATTAAATATTTAGCAATGTCATAACCTTGTTATTTGTTAGTAATTAATGTTTTGTAATTATTTTACTTTGTCATGTCTTTTTAAATGTTTTGTACTCTCTCATTTTATTCTTATATATTCAACACTGTAATTATCAATATCTTATTAATGTATTACCGAATTGGGCTTGCCCGTATAAATAAATAAATAATTTCATTTTCAATTTAGATTATTGAAAAATGGGCAGGTAGATCATTAGCTTCGTAGGAAAATAAATGAAATAATATTAAAAATAATAAAAATAGTTTTATTTGGATAGGTGTAATGTTCTTCAAAATTTTTCAGTTACTTAAATTTTAATAATGTCAATACCACGGTATCTGGGTTAATATCTTTACATTATTTAAAAATACGTATGTTTTAGCCAATCTATTCAGGCAGAAGATGATATTGTCACCAATTATATAATAATTGCACAATCTGCTGGAAATAGAAAGCGCGATAGTCCAAAGTTTGTTTGAATTGAAGTGTACCGCAATATTCGAATATAATATTATTAAGCTTATATAATTTCTTACGATCCTTTCCCCATATAACTTTCAGGAACTCTTATAGTTCTTCTGCTAATTTTTCTCCTCCATATTAAATAAGTTCTAGATTTATTTCATTTTTTCCCGGTCTCTTGTTTTTTTTTTTTCAATATTTTATACTTCCTCCAATCCTCCAGAAAAGGTGAATGGACGATTATTTTGTCGTTTATATTTTCTTCAGTATGATATTTACATGTAGGTAGATGTATTGTCTACATTTAGTACTTCTTCAAGCTAATCCGTCCCTATATTTACAATTCTTTTTTCATCTACTATTAATTCTCCGTTTTTGCTATTTATAAAAAATGGTTCTTTTTCCATTGTAGGTATTGCTGTTATTTCGAAATTCTTGAAAAAAAAATTCTTACTTTTTGGCGTTTCTATAAAATCGCGTTTTATCTACAGATGATTTTTGCCATTCTTCTTTTCCGTTACATATTTCGGATTATCCTCTTCTTTTCCTGTCGGTAGCATTATTTCTTTTGCATTCCTTCTATTTTCGATAGCTTCCTTGCATTTGGTATTAGCCCACTCGGTTTTATATCTTTTTGTTTTTCTTGGAATTACATTTTTGTCACCATTTCAATAATATTTTCTGTTTCCACTTTTCATCTATACTACCTTGGGTTAAGTGATGGTAGGAAAATCAAAATATCAAATAATAATTTGTACAAATTGCATGCATTTGAAAGTTAGCTTCTATTAACTGCTTGGTGTATAAAAGCAAAACAGCTTATATGATTTTATCGTCACTATTTTATTAAACAAAATTACATAAATTACATATATAAATAAAAACACAGTCGACTAAAATTCTACACACAAATATAGATAATATCAAAAGGTTCAGCCTGTATTGTAAACAATTTTAATTGTTCATTTTCTTAAGGTATTTCTAATACCACAGTTTGTCCAATACTGATTAGAAGTCATTCATAATTTCACCTTCGTCTTTCCTGTTGATCGGATCTCCTTGCAGAAGAGAAGTAATCAAACTAAAAGAAGATGATTGCTTATTATTACTATATTGTAATTGCAGAGGAAAAGGAAGATCTTGAATATATGGCAAGGTAACTAATAGAGGAACACAGAAATTGGGGAACACTATATCTATGCGTAGGAAGGGAAGGAACAGAGAATCTGAACCTGGAACAGGAGACAATTACAAGCTGCAACGAATATGTATATCTTTGAATAACACTAAGAAGTACAGGAGGAAACGAAGAGAATATTAAGAAAAGGATAGTAAAGGGAAGACAGGTGATAGGAACCCTAAAGTCGGTACTGTGGCAAAAACATATAAAACCAAAAAATAAAAAACGAATTTACTACACAATATTAAAACCAGTATTAACCTATGGACCTGTGGAAGCCTGGCAATTGACCAAGAAGTACAATGCTAAATTACTAGCCACTGAGATGCATTTTTGGATGAGTTCAGCAAGAAGATATAGACTAGAAAACATAAGAAACAATGACATTAGAAAACAAATGGTAATAGAAAAGAACAATCATAGATGACATCAAAAGACAACAGCTTGTATGGTACGTGAACATAAGGTGGATGGAGGAAAGAAAAATCTCCAAAAAAGTGTTAGAATGGGCTCCCACTGAAAAACAAAATCGAGGAAGACCAGCTACCACATGGATGAAGGGCATCTCAAGTGCGATGTCAGAAAGAATTTAACAGATGAAGACTGTGACAATAGAAAGGGTGGCGATTAGGAACAGAAAGGTGTATAATGCTATAAAACTGGTTTAATAAATATACACAGTGCGCCAAAAAAAAAACAGTCCACCTCGATATTTGGCAGTATTTATTAGATTTTAAGGAAATGACAAAACAGGTCGATTTTTGATCTAAGGGGGACACCATTATTTTTAAACCACCCCTTATTTTTAAATAGAGAATAGGGGTCATGTGATAGCTCATTTGAAAGGTTATTCAATTCTCTATTCAGTAATATAAAAATTAACATAATTTTTTATACAGGGTGTCCAAGAAAAAAAAATTTAATCAAATTAATTGACACAAAAAGAAGAATGTGAACGGAGTGGGGGGTTGATTTATCCACTCTACTTCGTGCAAGCCACCGGTTTGGGGCGGCTACCTTCGACTGGTTCGGGTAAATAATTAAAACTCGTGCAGGGTATAAGTAAAACAAAAGAATTTACCTTTATTCTGGCGATCATTTCACAAACAAACTAAACATCACTACTTACTAAAACTTTACATAGATTTTACAAAGAGAATTTCGCATTTAGCGATCTAATTTTTACACTGAATCGATGCATGTTGACTGTTCGAGTCTCGGCACACGAATGCTGGCCAAAAACGGGCGGGAAAGAACCACACACCCTGCGTCTACACAAAACCAGATTACAGACCCAACGCATTTTCGAGTATGCAGAAGAACCTGCCCTACACCCAGCCAAATTATTCTGCTGGTAGGAAAGAAAGAGCGAGCGTCAGTTGCACCATAATTTTCTACTATACTACATTCGCTCTCGCGAGATTTTTTTTGAGACATTCGGAATAGGAAACGTACAACACAAAAATTCCTACCTCACACTATTAACTGCTAAAATCAACTCAAATCAACTTAATCTTTCATTAAAAAAAGAAGAATTATTAGAAATAGTGGGAGTGTCTACTAATCTCATAAAATTTTGTGAAGTTTATTTCTACAAATTATTTTTATTTTGTACAATAAATAATTTTCTCATTTGCTATCAATACATTATAATGGTTTAAATAAATAAATATTGATTGGCGTAAGGTTTATGTTATTTTTATGTCTGTTTACTATTAATAATATTGGATATAAGCAGGTGCGTTGGTTTTGTAGTAATTTCCAGTCACTTCTGACAACTGAATTTTTCAAAAAAGAAATTACTAACGTCAGTGTCAAAAAAAAATCTCGCGAGAGCGAATGTAGTATTGGGACCGTGCAAGTTCGGCAAAGCGACCCCTATTTCTACGCTCTGTACTTTTATTCGCACTTTTAATTATATTGGCCAATTATATTAGTCCTGGTTACTGGATAATTGTCAAGGCCATAGTCCAAAAAAATAGTAAGAAGAAAAAATAAGATTCAGGTTATGTTATGAAAACGTGAACAATTGTATGTAGTAAATAAAATTAGTTATTAAAATGCAGTACTGCACTCAAAATACAATTAATTAAATTTACCTTTATATAATATTTGAATATCATATCAATATTGTGGAGCAATATATAATTTTTCTGCTTCAATGACAGAAGGTATGAAATATACGTCAATTTGACAATTTCAATTAGGGATTCCAATGAACTGTCAGTGGTGGCCTGTGGATGGCTAAACTCACATGGCCATAGACATCGTTAAGGGGGGTGGTCATGGCGTATCTAATGTTTACATTGAATATTGACACATTTGTAAAGAATATCCTGTTTGGTTTTGTTTTTTTGTTAATTGTTTAGCGAAATTTGTGAAATCGTGATAGCAAATTAAATATGAAGTGGTTTAAACATTGGATACGCCTATGGATGACAGTTTCGCCATCCAGCAGCCATATTATATCACGTGATTTGGAATGCCTAATTGACAATATGAATTATTTAAGATAGTTGCAATATTTCTCCGCGACTCACGCACGGTCGTTTCTCGTTTCCCTTCCAAGTACTTGCACACCGCGAATACTATATATTCTACTGCTATCTCAAAACAGAAAAAAAATGTTTTTTGATAAATAAACATTGCTTTTCGCTTAATTTCAATGTTCAAGCTGCCACCCATCTGCCTATTGGTAGGTTGAATATTGAATTTAAGCAACAAACAATGTTTATTTATCAAATAAACATTTTTTCTGTTTTCTGTCAGCAGTAGAATGTATTTTGAGTTAAATAAATTACATACATTCTTCTTTTGTGTCAATTAATTTAATTCAAAATAATTTTTCCTGGACACCCTGTATAAATAATTGTCAATGTTAATATTACTGGATAGAGAATTGAATAATCTTTCAAATGAGCTAGCACACGACCCCTATTCCCTATTTAAAAATAAGGGGTGGGGGAGTGGAAGGGTGGGGGTTGACAAATGACAGATGTATGTACCGTAAAAATGTGTCCCCCTTAGATCAAAAATCGACCTGTTTCGTCATTTCCTTAAAATCTAATAAATACTGCCAAATATCGAGGTGAACTGTTTTCTTTGGCCCACCCTGTATATAGGATTTAGTGCCTTTATGCTTATTATTTCCCACACAGTTATATATTCAGGAAAGAAAGAATACTTACCAATACAAATACAAAAAGAAGAATAGTAAATAGTATCCTAAATAAATCATACAATCTCTCATATGCTTTTTAATTTGTCCTCGATTATGTATCTCAATAGCGTCATATACCCCTAAATTTCCTCTGGGCACAGTATATATTTCATATATAAGCCAGAAAGTCATTGGCAAGTTTAGGGACATCAATATCCAGTGTCCATGTATCAAAAGAAGGACACTTAAAAATGTGTGAGCTATAAATTTCGGCATTACCCATTGATTCAGTCTTGAACAACATTCTTGAGCATTCAAATAATCACATTCGAGGTCCGATAATGTTATTACCTAGTTTAAAATGTTAAGGAAAAATCCATGTTTAAATTCAGATACAGTAATGGTAAAAGTTAATGGCAAATATCTTTGAAAATATATTATTTTAAAAAACCTAACCTAAGTCATTTAAATCAAGCAATTTTTGAGCCGACTCATGGAGAAAACTGTTTTGATAACATTTTCCTGGATTCTGAGCTACAGTGCTAGATGGCCTGGGTACTGGATAAACTTGGTTTCTCTGATCACAAACAACAACAGGTTGGTTTTTCATTGCATAAAAGATAAGAATCAGAAGAAACAAGCTGAAAATGCGAGCATTATCATAACGAAAACTTTGTTTATATACGTATTTAAATTCATAATATGGAAAATTGCTATTACGAAAAGTTGTTTAGAATTAAAAATCATGTTTTAATGTGCAAATATATCATTCTAATTTAAATGTTGTGAACTACACTGCGCGTCATAGAAAACGGGCACCCCAAAAAATGGGTCATTTTTCATGTCTCGTATCTCGTAAACCTGTGGTCCGCTTTAAGTAATTTTTTCAATATCTTATAGCTTTATTCTTTAACAATATCGCTGTATTTAGTAATAATGTTGTTGCTAAACAGGTAAATTTTCATTGTATACCTACCGGGTGTACCAATCAAACTGTGTTTTTTCCTTAAAGTTTGCAACACCCTGTGAAATATTCTAGTATTTATAAAACACTGAAATTAAAGCCCTACAATAGCCTCAGGTTTTCTTAACATTCTGTTTCATGTTTCATTCGCCATTCGCTTATGTTGGATAGTACAAAAGTTATTAGGTACTTTAATAATTAGACATGGTCTTTATCAGTACAGGGTCTTTCTAAATGCGAGAACCAGTGCGACAAACTTTAAGGGGTAATTCTGCATTAAAAAATAATGAGTTTGCTCTACAATCGTATGCCCGCAAATGCTTCGTTGCCGAGATACGGGATGTTGAATTTTTTCTTACAAACTGACGATTTATTTATTGCTTAAAAATTGGTTGAGATATGCAAATGAATTTTGGTGGGTTTCATGACGTAGTTATTGCACATTTTTTGACATAGGTACAATTAAAAATTTTATATTCACCATTGGCGTGCATACGTGAATATATATATCGGGTGTTCTACAGCATTCGCCGTTTCCCGCATCCTATTCGCCATGCTTTTCGGTCACGAATATCTTCCTCGTTGAGTTGTCTACTGTTCATTGCTTTCTCTACATCTTGTATCCATGTTCTCTTCGGTCTGCCTCTTTTTCTTCTCTCGGGTGGTACATACTGGATCATTTTCTTGGGCCATCTTGTTGGTCCCATTCTCTGGACATGCCCGTACCATATTAATCTTTTTTGTTCTATTCTGTCTATAATATCCTTTTCTACTTCCATTCTTTCTTTTATTTCTTCGTTTGGGATATGCTGCAGTTTAGATATTCTGCAGCTTCTTCTAAGCGCGTCCATTTCTAAAGCTTGAAGTCTTTTATTTTGTCGGTCTTTTACTTCCCACACTTCCGAGTTGTACAGGACAATTCCTTCCACGATAGTTTGGTAGATTTTTTTCTTTGTCTGATTTTGCAGTCCTGTACTCCACCAAATGCCATTTAGCTGTTTTATAGCTTTTCTTCCTTGGCTTATTCGATATTCTATATCTTGATCGCATGTGGAGTTTTTGTCAAAAATTGAACCTAGATATTTAAATTCATCACATCCTTTTATGTATTCCCCTTCTAATTCTAAGTCTTCAGTATCACCTCCGACTACAAGGTATTCAGTTTTCTCCATGCTCATTTCCAAACCCCATTTTTGGTACTCCTCTTTCAATTTTCTAATCATGTAACTGGCGTCATCTTTATCAGCAGCAATCACAACTTGGTCGTCAGCAAATAGCAACGTATACAAATAAGAATCTCCTACTGGATACGTGAATATAAAATTCTTAATTGCATGTCAAAAAATGCGCAATAACTATTTCTTGAAATCCAGCAAATTTCATTTGCATATCTCAACCGGTTTTAATGCAATAAATAAATAGTCGGTTTGTAAGAAAAAATTCAACATCCTGTATCTCAGAGACGAAGCACTTGCGGACATATGTTTATAAAGCAAATGGTCATTATTTTTTCATGCAGAATTACCCCTTAAAGTTTGTCGTACTTATTTAGAAACACCCTGTACTGATGAAGAACATGGCTTGTTGTTAAAGTACCTAACTTTTGTATTACCCAATATAAGCGAATGTATCAATAAACAGAATGTTAAGAGAACCTGAGGCTATAGTTGTATTTTAATTTCAGTGTTTTATAAATGCTAGAATATGCCACAGTGTGTTGCAAACTTTGAGGAAAAAACACAGTTTGATTCGTACACCCGGTATACAATCAAAATTTACGTGTTTAGCAACAATATTATTACAGCGATATTGTTAAAGAATAAAGCTATAAGATATTGAAAAAATTACTTAAATCTGACAACAGGTTTAGGAGACACTTGACATCAAACATGACCCATTTTTTGGGGTGCCGTTTTCTATGACGCGCAGTGCAGTGGCGGCTCGTCAGAGGAGGCAAGGGAGGCTCAGCCTCCCCATAAATTTTTTACACACTCTACACTGTTTTGTTTATCATGAATCGCGGAAACAATAAGCACTCTCACTATTATACAACGTGTAAATTCCATATTATCACTAATTATCCATACGTACACGGAGCATTAGCATAAGAACGCATGATTGCGTCTCAGTTTTATTAAATATTATTGTAGGCAGGACCCTGGGTTATCCCGAGATGCATGGACGGAGCCGAGAAGCCCAGCAGTCTCCGTTGCTAATGCTCCATGCAGCGCAGCAGGCGTTTAAGGAGACCCGGTCTCCTAACAGTGGCGTCTACGGCGCCATCACACGCTGCCCGGAGATATACCAAGGGAGGCAGTGGCGTGCTGGCCATATAAATGAATCGGGGCAATCACCGAGAGGCTGCGGCCTCTTGAGGCCGGTCAAATAAGAATTTCCCAAAAACATAGATATAACAAACATTTTTTTTAATTTCTAATCGAATGATATTAAGAAAATATTTCAAAAACATTTTGTTTTTTGAATATCACTGATATCTTTAGCAACAAGGAACATAGACGGTATTATTCTTTAACATGTGTTTTAACTGAAACAAAAGTTTGAGACACCCTGTAGGAAGGAAAACGTACAAAGGTGGATACATCGAAGTTATGTTGTACTCCCATATTTTGTGAACATTTTTTTTTTAGTTTCTCTGATATCTTTAATAACAAAGAAACTAGACGGTTTTACTCTTTAATATGTGTTTTAACTGATGACATGCGATACGTGAGGAGGTTATGTCTTATCATACACTAAGATGAAATTATTTTCTATATATAGTGCGAAAGGAACAAAGTGTTCAAATAAAGAAAATCTGTGCAATGTACCTCTCGCTATTTAAAGAGCCTCCACGTAGACACCAAATCCGTACTCACTCTCAAGGAAAGTCCACCCCAAAACATCACAGAGCCTCTATTAAACAATCTCGTCTCTCTTATGTTGCGCTGTGAATACCGCTTACTTGGTCGAGAAATATATCTTAAGGTTTCGACCAGAATTGTTAACGTTATATGCCTCTCTGTTTTTAAAGGTTTGTTAGCTCTTATTTTTTATTGTTAATTTAGTTTTGTTTCAGCTAAAACATGTCATGCTAAAGAAATAAACCGTCCATTTTCTATGTTTCTAAAGATATCAGGGACATTCAAAAAACAAAATGTTCACAAAACATAAGACTACAATACGATTTCGATGTATATCAACATTTATACCTTGTCCTCCCTACAGGGTGTCTCAAACTTAACATAAGAAAAACATTTCTTTTCTTCCACCCGGTATAGGTACAAAAAAGAAGTTTGAGTAAACCTTTGTCCAACTGGGTAAATACCAAAGAAAAATCTAAAATAGTAAAAAAACATAGCGGAATCCGCTAATCTGTTCACGAAAAAATCAACTATGAAAATGAGCATAATTTTAAGTAATGCATAACTTTTGAAACTATGTATATTTTATTATGTGATATGTGATGATAGGTGATAATATTTATTATTTGTAAGATTGCTTATTCCTAAATAAAAAATATAGCAAATTTAAAAAAAATTCATTGAATTCAAAGTCTTATGTTTGATTTAAAAATAATTTATATTTTTGTATTTTTGTTTTATAAATAACGAATAAAAAATCCTGATAATAGAAGGTAAGATGAGGATGGGAGGCCGCTTTTCTATAAAATCACCGGGCCGCACGAAAAGTTCCAGCACGCCACTGAAGGGAGGCAGAGTAGCTTCTCGGCTCCGTTGCGTGGTTGCGTGCGTCTCGGGACAACGAATTTTAGGGTCCTGACTAAAAATAATGAAAAATCTAAAAATGCGAATTTTGTTATGAAATTTGGTATGTGAGGTTATAATAATATTTACAACAACTTGCTCAAATAACTTTTTCCGATATCTCTAACTCAAAGCAAAATATCGGTAATTTATCGTGTTTTTGAATTCGCAGTAGGCCGAGTTTAGAATTAAAAAAATTCAGTTGAGTATCTTAAAAAATTTGAAGCTTCATTATGTATGGACTGCAAAACTTCAAATCTGTATTTATTTTGATATGCATAGGTATCTATTTACAAATACAGTAGACTCGCGATTATCCGAGTCTAGGTTATCCGAGCCCCTCGGTAAACCGAGGCAAAAGTCATAACTGGTGAGTTACAACTTTCAACCTTGGAGCAACATCGTCGCCTTAAAAAGATGAATGAAGCTTACGCAAAAATCAATCAGACTTTTTTAAACAGTAATATTGATAAGGCAAATGTTTTTATCTTTTATAGACAGTACTGTATCAGTTTTGTCATTAAAATGTCCACAGTTATGGTCATTTACGTGTTTTTCTATCAATATAACCAAGCTCAGTGTTAACCGAGTTTTTCCGTATCCGAGGTAGTCACGGTCCCAATTACCTCGGATAATCGCGAGTCTTCTGTAGATTGAATTGTTAACAAATAAACGACACAAATTTGGTATTAAATTTTACAATTAGACTAACTATTTTTAAAATGATATGATATGAAATTATGAATTAAGATGATATTATGAAATGTAAATAAAAATGGTCAAAAAATGGAGCCTTAAATTACATTTTTTGGCGCATTTTTTTGCTAGTGCAAATTTGTCTAGATATTTTACAGTTAGGTATAGCCTCCCCTATTGTAAAAATCACGAGCCGCCACTGGCGCAGTGTATAAAGATACTTTACTCGAAATTCATATTTTTTATATACCTCGTATAAAATTAATAAAATTTGATTCGTGATAGTTGCATCATAAATCTTAGACAAAGAAAAGATCTTTATGAAGAATAACTTTTCTTCGTCAAATTAAAAATACAAGATTTATAAATTAAAATGATGTTGTATCCATAATTTGAGAAAATTCGTCAAATATTATAATTTTTTATTCCAAACAACATTTTAAGAACAATTTTCAAATATTGTGAAATACATAATACATGAAGATACTTTTTACTGATGAACTGTAGTAGTACTTATGGAACAGTCTATTTATCATTAAAGGGGAGGCCGTATACTTACTCGTACAAACCTTTTGAAAGTTATTAATACATTATTGCTTTCAAAATATACTCAAATTGTATTTTTATACATTTATTACACATATTATTTTATATAATAATTAAATTCACTATAAAATGTCATTTATATTTTATTAATAGCTAAATAATTTAAAATTTAGTTTGACATTCACGAAGTGTCAAACTCAAATATAAATAATAACATTTACTTTGCTTAACAAATTCAGATTAAAAAAGTAGCCTACTTCCTAATCGAAGATTTCAGCTGACGTTTAGTGCGTGGTAAAGAAATAACCGGATTTTGATGTCACATTTTAGATTTTGTGGTCGATTATCTCGAAGACGGTTAGATATATCGAAATGCCGTTTTCAGATTTAGATTCAGAAGACAAAACTACATAAGAATCCATCGATACATCTGCTCTAAGTATTGCAGGAGCGGCAACGCAATAACACACAGACTTTTGCAAATTTATAAACGAAAAGTTTTCGTTGAAAATTACTTCCAGGCCAATTACACAGAGAGGTCTCTTCCTGTTTCATAATAGAATATATGACATAAGTCATAATAATAAATAATAAATATCTGAAATGGATGTGAATGAGAAGTTTAATTAAGAAGCTTATTTAGAATTTCTCCCATAGAAAAGGTATAAGGTAAGGGACAATCAAACTATTAAAATTAATTGGTTTAACAATCAGCTATGCCTGATCAACTGCACTTTTTAAAACAGCTTGAAAAACAGTACCAGTTACTAGACATTGAGAATATAAATAAAACAGCTTGAAAAACAGTACCAGTCACCAGTCGTTGAGATGACATATAAAGACTTTAAAATGCAATACAAAATTGCAATACAGGATACAAAAATCAGGGCAAATAACATCAGGAATTCTAGTAATCCAATATAGTTGATGTGGACAATCATAAATGAACATCGTGGTGTTAAGAAAAGTGTTTATCCATCTGTCATTAAAAAAGCAATAATTTGCCCAATCTTCAAAAAAAGGGAATGCCACAAGATTATAGACCAGTCTCACTGCTGCCAATTATTTGGAAAATTGTGGAAAAGTGCATGGCACTACAAATAGTACATTTTTTTGAGGACAATGGTATGTTTTCTAAATGTCAATTTGGTTTTCGCAAGAATAAAAATACAGTTTTAGGTATTTTAAACCTTATATCTAGGCAAGTGACAGGAAGTGGCTACAGCTCCGATCACGGCTTGTAATATAAAATTTGATGTTATCAAATAAATAGAATATCAAAAGTTTTGCTTTAAAATTTTGATGCACAATTACAGCTACATTTGAAGTAGCTTAATAAATTCTTTTAAATATCATTAGTGATTAATAAATAAATAAACAATAAAAAAATTCAGTAACATATTTTCTTTTTGTCATTTCATTCACATTGGCAGAAACTTAACACAACCTTATATACTTATTTCTTAATTGTCACTTAACAAAACTTCCTTAACAAAATAAAATACACTTAATACCATAAAATTTCAAACTCCAATATAAAATTAGTTATGAAAAACTATTTGTGTAATATAAAAACTTCAAAATGCAAAAATTCGACAAAAAAAAACAGCAAAAAATTCAACTGACTGACAGCCACAAAAGTAAACAAACCAGAAACGTCACAATGTACATAAAATCTGAAAACATTCCTAAGAGTGTTTTTTTGTATCTATCTCTTTTCATTATACTGAGACTAGATCGTTCATAAAAATAACATGTGTTTTTACTTAATAACAGGCGGTAGCTGGTTTGTCTTTAGTCTTTAGTTTCATGCGTGGAAGAGAATGATGCTAGATAAAAAGAATGTGTTTTATCTCGCCAGGTATAGGGCTTTTCATCGATTGTCATTTGTTTCGAGCCTCTATCATATTATGTTGTATAATCTGTGTATAATATTAATATACATGGATTATACAACATATCACAGAAGTTCGAAACAAATGACTGTGAATGAAAAGCCCTATATAGGGCTTTTCATTCCAGCCATTTGTTTCGAGCTTCTGTCATGTGTCACATAATATTAATATATCTACGTCATATGTTATTGGCATATTAGACCCACGGTTATTAGACTTTATTACGGTTGCCTTGACCAACGGTGGTGGGGAGACTTATATTTTTGACTTTACGTCACAAGAGTACACAATCCCATATTTTTAAATGATTTTCGATAATTGAATGTGTGTTATTGTGTATATATGTGTATTACTTGTGTTATTATTAAATAATAAGACAAATAATACACATTTTATCTTATACCGGGTGGTGAATCATAAAACTGGCCATAGGAAACTCAATGTAAAATTCTAAATTGTTGAATTCCCTAATTATTTTACATCAAAAGTCATGAGAGAATACTTGTAGAGAATTAAAATCTGTATTATAATCAAAAGTTAAAATTGTTCTACGATTTAAATGCATTCCAAAATTTTGAAAAATATGATACATTTGCCACAATAGGTATGCGTGTAAAAGTTAGGCCACACGTTACTATTTAACTGACAGTACTCACACCATTGACTGAATAAAAAATCTTTATTATTAATACTTTCTCCGCAACTGAGGGTATCTTATCATCTGTATTGTTTTTAAACAATAAATGATAAAATAAAAATATTGACAGTTCAAAAATTGTGAACATTCTTGCATTGTGTGCGGCCTAATTTTGGGCTGAAAAACTGAAATGTATTACATTTTTACAAAATTTTGGAATAGGTATGTTTAATTTGTAGACCAACTTTAACAGTTGTTTTCAATACAGATTTCAATCCTCTACAAATAGTTTCTAATGTCTTTTGATGTAAAATAATTAGGGAAGCTGGAATTCGACAGTTTAGAATTTTACATTGAGTTAATGCAAAATTTTGACACATGTCAAAATTCTTAATGTGTTTTAATTGTATTCATTTTTTTCGAATCCTGAGAAAACTAATAAATATTTTTGAAAAATTTAAACTCAGAATGAAAGACTACATTATTACCGAGGGCCGAAAGTCCCTGAAAACTTCTATAATGTTTATTTTAATAAGTTACAGGGCTGAAAATAAAAGAGAAGTGTGATAATTAATTTCAAATATTTCATTTCAAGGGGCTTTCCGCCCTCGGTAATAATGTAATCTTTCCTCCTGCGTTTAAATTTTTCTAAAATACTTAGTTTTCTCAGGATTCGAAAAAAATCATATTACGATTCAAATGACAGTACACTCTCGTGACGTAATCGCACCCTTAATGTTCATTGATTAGTTGATCTAGGCAACCGTAGTAATGTCTAAGAACCGTATATTATACCAATGATACAAACCAAAGATGTATAACGTAGATATATTAATATTATGTGACACATGACAGATGCTCGAAACAAATGACAATTGATGAAAAGCCCTATTAATGACGCACGGGTAAAGAACCCTACACTCAAGTGTAGATATAGTCTGTTCGCTAAACTCAGACACAACTGGCTAGTGATTTTAGCAAGTAATTTTACCAATTTGCTATAATTGGCAAAAGATAATTACTAAATAGTTAATAATTCCTAAATAGTTAGTAATTTTGCCAATTTTGGCAAAATTGGCAAAAAACAAAAAAAAAATACCTGGTAAAATCATTAGCCAGTTGTGTCTCGAGTTTAGCGAACCGACTATAATATGCTACAAGTAACAAAAGTTTCATTTGTTTGAAGTAGCCATAATAAAAACAAGAAATGTCTAAATATAACTACTAGATTTAGATAGGTAAAGTATGTAATAAAAAGAGATAAAACAGAGAAGTAAATACATTTCTTTATAATATAGTTTAAATTCAAAATTTGCATGAAAATATACTAATAAAAATAAATAAGGGCACTATTTCTTGTCTCAAATTGTACGCTAATTTACAACGTCAAATAAAAATCGATTAAATTAAAACTGCAATTAGATATACCTAGTAATATTATATGATTATATTAATTACCTTTTAATAATTTGGCACTTAATTATATAAAATTGCACTAGATTTAAAAAAAAAGGATACAAAATATATCAATAAAAACAGAAGTGCTCCAGTATCTAAAAGTGATACGCAGAATAGCAATGAATCAGGTAAAATCATTTTCGATTCACATGAGACTGAAAAATTGTCTTTTTCACTACTAAACACTGTTCTGAAATATTTTGAAGACAGTAAACAAAATTATCCAATTAAGGTTATGCCACAGATGCCGTCCTCCGTGCTCTGTTTACTTCACGACTTCACCAACTTTCATTTTTCATTCTTCATTTGCAACATTGCAACATGGACATGATCAAATGGCAAATTATTGATATTCCCCCAGTCAAATATTTTGAATGTATGAATTATGAATAACTTTATCGATTTGTTGTATTAAATTAGTTTGAAACAAATTATGCCATTAATATTTTAATATTTTAAAATTTTATAGCTTATTACGTTTTTTGAAACAATCTACATTGTTCGCGAAAAAACGTTCGAATGGTTGTCAGAATGAAAAATATAACAGCTGTCGAGCTGTCATCCTGTTTAATAATCAAATTTTTGACAAGTAAAAACAGATTTATCAATATTTATATTTCTACTGTGTTTTTAGATTTAGCATTCAAAATAAATAATGTGATATACCATCATGTGTAGTGAAGCGTGTATAGAATGTTTTTCTAGGTGGAGATTATGGATAAGGCCTCTTTTTATTCTTTTATATGCCTTAGCTGCTTTAGTCTTTGTACCATTATTTTTAGTTAAATCCTTAGAAGATGGTTTTAATAAACATGATCAGGAGATTCTTATAGGTGGTATTTTTGTATGGGTGGCCATTCCTTTATCTTTTTGGGAAATTATACAGCATGTCATACATTATGTTCAACCTAAACTACAGAAACATGTTATTAGGTAAGTCAAAATTTAATGTTATAAGTTTTTAGCAAAATTTCGCAATGAACATAATTTCATTTAATTAGAATTTCATCATAGATTACTCATATGTGTTTAGTATGTTTTGAAACAAATTGTACTTTTTGAATAAGTAGTTTAATTTGATCACTATGTGTACATAGTTTTGTATTGGATCGAGATACGATTTTTCTTCATTCAATTTAGACCAGAAATATTTTGCCCTGTAAAGTATGTTTAGGCTCTTAAATATTAAAATTACAATGAAAGCAGTATTTGGATTTTTAATAACACCTCACATATGCACATAATGTGTATAATGTTATTTGCATCTTTTTTTTAATTCGGACATTATTTTGCTGTTCTTTTACTATGGCATATGGCATGAATAAATAAAAAGCTGTTTTTTCTGTTGATTGATTTATTTAGGGTGTAACTTTGCTACGCTACAACATATGCTTTACAAATGCTTCTTTTTTTGAATTCCTATAATAAAAAAGAAAAACTCTGAATAGATTAAGAGCAAATGGAAGCAATAGAAGCAACAAAGACAACAAAAAATATATGAATGTGTTAAAAATGATGGTAACAACAATTAAACAATAGTAAGACCTAAAATCAGTAAAGAAAACTGAGGAAAGCATGTCTCTAACTTGTACAAAATCAAACAAAGCCGAAGTATCAGAGAAATAGAGATATCATAGGAATGAGATGAAGCAAACGCTCCCTCTTATAAGGAACTTATTGAGACAGTGAAAAGATTGAAATCAGGAAAAACAGTAGGACTAGTTGAAATCAACAATGAATTAGTAAAAAATGAGGGATAGGAACTGATGTATAGGATTCATAAAATAATAAAAGATATATAGAACTAGTAAAATATGTCTATGTAATGGAGAAAGTGTCACATAATAACAATATAATATAATACGGGTGTCCACTTATATTTTCCCCCATTTTAACTGCCAATAACTTCTAAACGGCTCAAGATAGAAATATGCGGTTTTCACTGAAATGTTTTATTTTAGTAAAAGTTTTGTCTGAATGGATTGAGTTTTTTATATCGCTTTCAATTACGAAAAAAATGGCGGATTTTTGAAAAAACTTTTGTTGACTTTTTTTTAATGAAACACCCAGTATATTTTTTTTATAAATTGAAAGAACGGCCATTCACCTACCCAGCGATACAAGGTTTTTTGATATCAGTTGTCAAATGACTGAGTAATTAATTTTTAAAATGAGAGGTGCAACGTGGATATCACATAACTAAGCAAATTAATATTATGTTAAGTGATTTCCACATTACATCTCTCATTTTAAAAATTATAATTGCTCAGTCATTTGACAACCGATTTTAGAAAACTTTATATGACTGGAGGTAAATAACCGTTCTTTCAATTTACAAAAAAATATACTGGGTGTTTCAATAAAAAAAGTCAACAACGTTTTTTATCAAAAAACCGCTAATTTTTATTTAAATACGATATAAAAAATTCAATCCATTCAAACAAAAATTTTACTAAAATAAAACATTTCAACAAAAACCGCATATGTCTATCTTGAGTTGTTTAGAATTTATAGGCAGTTAAAATGGGGGAAAATATAAGTGGACACCCGGTATATAAAAAAAAGATCCAAGGGATACCAGTAGCAGAGAAATCATGTATTATCATGGTGCATGAATCATACTGAACATCACATACAAAATATTGACAAGCATATTGAAAAACAAAACATAAATACACCGAAAATACACTACGGCAATAATCAACATGGCTTCAGAAAAGGAAAATCAACCATAGACTACATTCACTTACTAACACAATCAATTGAATAGTACTACGGATATGACATAAATTTACACCTACTATTTATAGACTTCCAGCAAGCTATTTTAAAGTTATCCCCCACCCCACCTCCAGGTTGTAGGGTAGGTGGTCATTTTTGATGTCATTCGATAGATTTTTGAAAAATATTGAAAACATGTTTTTCAGTTTTTCATTTAAAAGTGTATTTGTCGAGATATTAGACTGTTTCTATATTTGTCCTATGGTATAAGGATAAAAATTTTTTTCTGATTATAGCGCATCTATCAAAAATTTGAAAAAAAATTCTCTAATAAAATTTACTTATTTTTGCATAAGGAATCCAAATCTGCAATAAAAAAGGAGGTTCCTTTTTTTTAAGATCTTAAAGTTATCCCTCACCCAACCCCCACCCCGCCTGCAGAGGGTGGAATGGAGAGTCGTGTTTGGTGTCATTCAGTAGATTTTTGAAAAATATTGAATACATGTTTTTCAGTTTTTCGATCCAATGTTCATTCCATAAAATATTTGACAGTCTTGGTTCTTTTCGCACATGCGCTACCTATTTAATTTGACAAAATAATTATGTAGATGCAAATTGTGTTAAAGGAGGAAAATAGTGGTCAATTTCAGATCCTAGAAGTTGTATATATATATTTATTTTTTTTGAAATGTTTATTCAGCAATCTGTTAGTTATAAAAATTCTAACAATAAGCATCTCTGGGGTTTGAAGTAAAAAAAAATTTACGTTAGAGAGGTCAGTCTAATGACTGGACCTCTAGTATGTAACAAACATGACATTCCGATAATATGCTACATACAAACATACATTTTACACTTACAAACAATACATTTATCTAAAATATAAACACAATTACGGTGAGGTAAAAAAATTATTTATAAATAAGGTCCAGTGGATTTTTACGTTTTAGTGTGTGAGTTTGTTGACTATTATCAAGCAAGTTTATTGCCAGGGCATTTGGATGGCTTTCTAGGCGTTTTATGTACCGAACACTGCACTGAACTATCACTTCACTGATCGTAGGTACTTCTAGATAACAATAAATGCCTTTGTTTGACACGAACCATGGGGCGTCTGTTATAGAGCGTAACACTTTGGATTGTAATCTTTCCATTATGGATATGTTGGATTTTGCTGCTGTACCCCATAGCTGGATCCCATAGGTCCATACCGGTTTGAGTATTGTATTGTATACCAACAGTTTGTTACGTATAGACAACTTCGATGTTCTGCCCAGTATCCAATAATCTTTACGAAATTTTAAATTTAACTGTTGGCGCTTTTTCCATATATGTGTTCTCCATGTCAAAGTTTTGTCCAGGTGCATACCAAGGTATTTAATGCTTTCGGCTTATTTCTATATTAGGCGATATTTTACGACATTTTGTAAATATGATATGTTGTGATTTTGATTCATTGATCTTTATTCGCCATTTCTTTGTCCACTTTTCAATGTTCCTAATATGCCTTTGAAGAGATTCGGTAGCTGTTGCGGGATTTTCATCTGTGACTAACATAGCTGTGGCATCTGCGACTGTTGTAGTCATTACATTTTCGTTTGTTAGTATGTCGTGTGTAAATATTAGATATAATATAGGACCCAGAACACTACCTTGAGGGACTCCAGATCGTATAGGGTAGATTTTTGATGTATCTGCTTCATGCTTGACACGGTAGTACCTTTCTTCTAAATATGATTTTAGTATAGTAAACATTGAATCAGGAACGTTTATTTTTATTTTGAAGAGCAACCCTTCATGCCAGACTTTATCAAAAGCCTGACTGACGTCAAGAAAAAGTGCAGAACAGTACTTTTTTTCTTCAAAAGTTTTATTTACTATATCAACGACTCTATGTACTTGTTCTATTGTTGAATGCTTCTCTCTGAAACCAAACTGGTGATCCGGAAAAAGATTATTATCAGTTATTATCTTCATTAGCCTGGTCGCTAATAGCTTCTCAAATAGTTTAGCTAGTACCGGTAAGACACTAATAGGACGATAAGAGGTATGTTCGTGAGGTGGTTTACCATGTTTATGGATCATAAAAGTTGTATATTTACAATGATTTCTGTTCAAATATTTTAATTATTATAATAGTTTCTTGGTATAAATTATTGTCAGCCTTCTCGCTTTCTCTATTTCAATTTATTTTATCATATATTAGTTAATTGTGAAATAATTATCTTATACCTACTCATTCTAGAAATCTAAAACGACCTCTTGAATCAAATTTTATTATTTTATTGTACATATTTATCTGTAAGTGAATAAATATTTATGAGACACATTATCACAAGTTCAATTTACAAAATATATTAGGCGTAAACAAATTAATAAGAATTTTTGTCAAGAATGTATATCTAAAAATAGGAAGACAATTTATAAAGTTATTACAAGGATCTTTGTAGTAAAACACTTAATTAATCATTTGGATACTATGATTATTTGTGTTTTCAATAACTAGGCTTATCAAATCAAATTAAATAAAGTAAACATGCTAAATATTAATGAATGAGACTTGATTGGTCATTTATATATTTTATGAGACACACACATACTGTTTACAATAATAATGGCCACTAACACCTTATGAGCATAATATACAGGGTGAAACCACTTATGGAGTAAACTTATTTCTGACCTTGTCTTAAAAAATTATAACAAACGCTGAGACCCGTTGATTTTAATATATAAATGCGCACTTATTAAACATAAATTTGTACAGGGTGATCCTTGCAAGTCTAGCAGAGCCCATAATATGCTTTATTTTTAATGGAACACCCCGTATATTCTTATACTTTTAAAAGCTCCTTAACAACCTGACCTCAACGAACCATATCATTTAGGATCTATTATGAATATTACAGGGTGAATTTTTGAAATTATACAGTGTGAAAACCACTTGTGAATAAAATAATTGTTTGTGTCCATATTTTAGAAAATTATAAAAAACGATGGTACATGTCAACTGATAAATTTAAATGTGCATTTTTTAAACATATATTTAGATGTATAGGGTGATTCACGCAAGTCTAACATAGTAAATCATCTAAATTTTGAATGGAACACCTTATATATTTTTATGTTTTTAAAAGCTCCTTAAGAGGAAACAGTAGCGATCAACAGGTAGCGAAAACGCGTTCCAAGATTGCGGCTGTAATTTTTGAATATATTTTCGAGATATTTGGCACACTTATTCGCAATATAATAAAGAATGGCGGTACAGAGCCCAATTTGAAAAATATATTAATATGTGGAAATTAAGGATCCCCCAAACCAACGCGAAACTTTCGCAGCCGCAACCTACGCGGAATCGCGGCGAATCGATATGCACGGCGACTTATGAGTGTGTTCACACTAGTTGGGGCGGTATCCGCAACGGTCGCGGTAGATCAGCGTTGTTTTCATGAAACGCTGCATGCACGATTTTTTCCGCTGCCGTTGTAGTTTTGCGTGAATTAAAATGTCTCTTACAGAAAAACTCATTGAAATTGTGAAACAATATCCTATAATATATGAAATATAAGAAAAAAGGATAAAATCTAGGATAGTATAGGGTTAGAATTAGGAGAAAATGATTGAATTAAAATGAATATTTTAAATTAGTAAAAATGCATGAATTTTCATGAACTAGTCATCCATTATCAGAAATAAAAGTTGATTAATGATTATGAAATAAAGATAATAACATCAGTTAAAAAACTAACTGTCAAGGGTAGGTTTTTCCTGGTCATTCTCAAGTAGTTTTCTGATGCTGACCTCTCAAGGTTCTTTAGTGTTCCCTTACAAGTCTACATTCAGGCCCTTGTTCCCATCTTTTCACGGTTTGCGTGCGGGAGTGACATTTTGGCAATTTCCTGGATTGTTGTAATTGACCAGCCAAAAAGATCAGCAGGCCTAAAACTCTTACGCCTACTGCCTTCCTAGATAGCTGGTCAGCAATGCGGTTGCCGTTATTTTCATTGTGCTCCGGGTAACTATGTAGTTATCGGGAAGTTTATCTGACAGTTTTATTAAATATCTGTCAGATAAACTTCTCGTTAATTAGTTATCCGGAGATGAAAAGACCGCCCTAAAATTATAATTTGTTCATATTTGTATGGCGAACAGTCGCGTCAGGTTCCGCGCCAATGTGGGAAAGCCTTGTTCGCTACAGTTTCGCCTGCAAATGTTGGATCCTTACTGTGTGTTGGATTACTCTGTAATTAAATACAATATTAAAAAAACGAGCGTGTACCGCCATTAAGAAGAACAAAAAATACCCTTTCTTCAAATAAACTTTTTTATCCGATGCCTAGATTTTGTGTCATTTTGGAACTACTAAATTTTTTTATTTCATTAGTAGTTCCAAAATGACACAAAATCTAGGCATCGGATAAAAAAGTTTATTTGAAGAAAGTGTATTTTTTTGTTCTTCTTAATGGCGGTACAGGCTCGTTTTTTTAATATTGTATTTAATTACAGAGTAATTTCTACATATTACTATATTTTTCAAATTTGGCTCTGTACCGCCATTCTTTATTATATTACAAATACGTGTGCCAAATATCTCGAAAAAATATTCAAAATTATAGCCGCAATCTTGGAACGCGTTTTGACTACCTGTTGATCGCTACTGTGTCACCTTAACAACCCGTAATTTCATCAGGTGAAAACAAAAATTTCATCCTGTATTATTCATAATAGACTCTACAATCTACATGATATAGTTCGTTAAGAAAAATTTGTTGAGCAGATTTTAAACATATAAAAAAATACTGGGTGTTCCATTAAAAATAAAGCTTATGGACTATGCTTGCGTGAATCACCCCATATATTTAAATTTTTGTTTAAAAAGCGCAAATAATTGACGGGTCTCAATGTTTTTTATGATTTTTTAAAACAAGGACAAAAATAATTTTATTCCACAACTGGTTTCCACACTATATATTATTAAATAGTATGGGTAATATAATACAGCCTTGTCAGACACCATAGTTTGGTCTGAATGGTTTGGAAACTTCAGAGACTTCGATGGTCTGGTCATGTAGTGAGAATAGAGACAAAATATTGCCCAAAAATTGCCCTAGATAGTAAAATGTAGGGTGCAGGAGATAAAAAGAAAGAAAGAGAGGTTTGGAAAGAACATTGAAGATTTTCAAATCCAACCATAGCCTTCCCCACTTCATAAATAGGGATGTTCACTAATTTTTAAATATAGTTAAATTCAATAGATTACAAGGTATATAAAAACGTAACAATCATAAAACTGTTTAAAAATGTATATTTTTTAAGATAAATGAGTTCATAATGTTGATTTTCTTGGAGGCTAGAAAAACGGTACCCTGCAGCGAGGCTACGGTCTGTGACGTCAGCAGTCGTAACGTCTTTGATCGACGACTAGTTTTGTATACTTATTTACTCAGTGTATTTTAATGTGCGCAGTTTTTTACGTACTTGATTATTAAAAATAAAGCCAAATAAGTGGTGTTTTGTTCCTGGGTGTGTAAATACATCAAAAAACAGTTCTGACAAGATTTTTATGACCGTTCCAGCCAATTTAAAACAGAAAAAGAAATGGTTTGTTGCAGCTATAACTTAAAATAACTAACTTAAAGAACTAACTTAATAAAATAAACACTATAGAAGTTTTCCAGAGACTTTCGGCCCTTGGTAATAATGTAATTGTTCTTTCTGCATTTACATTTTTCCAAAATACTTATTAGTTTTCCCAGAATTCGAAAAAAATTAATGAATTTAAATAGCATTAGACCAAGATTTTGCACCTACCCCCTTAAGGAGTAAATGAAAAAGTTTCGGGACCTCAAATTTGTATTCCTTAAACTGGGATATTCCTAAAAACGGGATTCTAATAATACATACAGTAAAAAAAACCTTGAAATAACTACATGTGGGTGGATGTAGGTATGACTTTATATTATATTAAAATCATTAATAATTTAGTGAAAATATTGGTTGAAATGAAAATGTATAATACCCAAGTTCAAAAATATTTTTTACCTTGGAACAGTTGTCAACTCGAAATACGAAACAACCGAAATAAGATCTAGAGTTGAAAAGGACAGAGCAACATTTAACAACATGCATGAGAAATATTTTCACCCATTGCGACATAATATCTCTTTCACTAAAAATGCGGCTGCTAAAATGTTATTATTTCCGGTCTTGCTATATGGCGCAGAGGCCTGGACAATAATGGAAACATTAATGAAAAAGCTAGAGGCATTCGAGATGTTTGTGTACCCACGTATCCTCAAAATATCCTGGCGACCCACACCAACGTACAGGTATTGCGTCGAATGGAAAAACAAAAAGAAATCTCTTTTATAATTAAGAAACGAAATCTTAAATATTTCGGTCATCTCATGAGGCATGATAAATATCGTATACTCCAACTGATAACGCAAGGTAAAATAGAGAGCAAACGCGGACCCGGAAGAAAAGACACTCATGACTTAAAAACTTACGGCAATGATTTGGACAAAAATCGATCGAGTTATTCAGAAACGCCGCAAATGAAATTAAAATTGCCATGATTGCCATGACGTCCACAAAGGACAAGGCACATGAAGAAGAATAAAAAAGAATGTGTGTGTACTTTGTACGCACGTAAGAAGTTATACTTCTACTACATATTATGTGATTTTTAAGACTATACCAAAAATTTAAAAAAATAAAAGAATAAAACGCACACAAACACATTGAAAAATGCCACAAAGAAAAAATGATTTCTGGACGATAATAATTGTTGGCAAAAATTTTAAATACGCATTTGCTGAAAAAAAAAATTATATAACAAATATACTTACAATCATAATATGCATAAAAAAATAAAAAAATAAAACTTGCATCGGGAATTGAACCCTTGAATTTCGTGCCGCTTTGACTCGTAATCGAAGCGTAGACTCACTCGTCCAATCGCACATTATTTATCATGTGGAAAAATACGGTAACTGAACGTTTTACTGTTTGACAATTGTTTTGAAAATTATGTAGTTTAAATTTTGTGGAAGAAAATATAAAAATATAACAAAACAGTAAGAAAACAATATATTAGATGAAGATTGGTAGAACTTTTGTTGGTAATCAAATTAAGTATGTAAATCAAAGCATTACATACCTACTAGATAAATAAATCTACGCCAAAAAATCATAATTTAAAAATAAAAATCGAACCTAATTTGGGATTTCTCTCTAAAATCCGCATTCTTGAGAAAATAAATGTATGTATTTCAACCTAATCCAAATGTATAATTACAATATGATTATAATAAAAACTAGGTACTTACCAAATTAGAATGAGTTTTCCTTGTCCGAAATAGTCCAAAAGTCCAAAAATATAGGTATATGAAAACTATTTAAAAAGGCAGTATAACTATTAACTAACTATTGTTTGTTGTTTCTTTTCACACAAATTTTAAAACGCAACAACCATAAATAATCTAACTACAACTGTGCCACAGCCGCCATATTGAATAATTTTTGACATGTCATTTGAACATCCAATCAGAACAAAGTTATAATGCGCATGCGCCCGGTCGCTAGGTTTTCCCATATAAAAATTTACCCTCTATCGCCGGTAAAGAAGTATAACTTCAAAAATAGTTTTAATACACCTAACCAAGGTAAGGTAATAACCAGCCAATGTATGTATACAATATACAACTTTCTCTATTTTTTTGTGGAGCATTAAGCATTTATTTTTTTAGCTTAAAGAAGACATGGAAAATTATATGGAATATATACTCAGTAAAGCTGTGGTAGATTTCTTTTTTTACAAGATGCCAATAAATCATACACCATTGTTACATCTACACTACAGTCAGTAGTTTATACGAATCGGCTTTCTGAAAACCTTCTTCCATTTTATTTGTTTATTTTTGTACCACCCAAAATATGTTCTTACAAACAGTCTATCCACTTTAAACTAAACAAATTCACTATAAAACTCCACTTTAACCCTGATAAAACAAGAAGAGAACAAAATAAAATGACCTGAAACGTCAAACAGGTAAACAATAACACTATGAGAATGGCGCGCGCTTGGGGTATGCAAC
This sequence comes from Diabrotica virgifera virgifera, assembly GCF_917563875.1. NCBI lineage: Eukaryota > Metazoa > Arthropoda > Insecta > Coleoptera > Chrysomelidae > Diabrotica > Diabrotica virgifera. The sequence goes on along the minus strand of NC_065445.1, from coordinate 18,293,275 downwards.
TAGTGACGTCAGGCCAATAGAGAAGCGTTCTTGAAATTTAAAATAATGCTAGATTTCTAATAAAGATTTTTTATAGAAAGACTTTTTCAATTTTGTTGAAATTTTGGACAATTATTCCTAGGGTGTTTCTTAATCGTTTTACATGTTTGAAATGACTTTTTAATTTTTTGTGAACATCCCTATTGAACATTTTAATGTAATAATCGACGAAGCATAAATAGGTTTTAACATGAAGGCTCTAAGGAGTCCTAAAGTAGTCTCTAGGCTAGTTTAGACTGCGAGAGGCTAGATTCAGTGATTCCCTAAGTGGTCCAGGTGGACCCCCAGGTGTCCACGAGGGACTCAACGGGGGTCTACGTTGGCGTGAAATAAAAATGCGGGTTCACAAGTTTTAAGTGGGGGTCCACGAAAATGTTATAGTGATTTGGTATTTATTTAAACAAATTTGCATTTTTTTGAAGTTATACTTCTTTAGGCGCGATTGAGAGTAAAATTTCATAATACTGCGAGCATGCGCACACAGCAAGTCATTAAAATAATATATTAGTGTTTTTTAGTAAATGTATTATTTATTATAATTTTTGTGTCTTTGGATTTGTCTTCCTTGGGCGTACAATAATAAAATATCTATTTTTATATTTCACTTGTCACCGTGATGTGTAATTATGTATATCCGAAACGTCAATAACAGACGCCTTGATAGCCTGGTTGGTAGAGCATTGGACCAGAGATCGAGAGATCGCGGGTTCAAATCCCGGACGATTCATATTCTTTTTTTGGCATTGTTAAGTTTTGTTTAATTTTTGGTAATTATTGTTAATTTTTTGTATTGTAACTGTTAAGTATATTTATTTCGTTGAAATTATATAATAGAAGTATAACTTCTTACGTGCGTACAAAGTACACACACATTCTTTTTTTATCGTCAAATATCAATGAAAAAAATAGTGTTTTAATAGTAAGGACTCAAAAATGTCATTAGGTATAACGTATTATAACAAGTTACTTATTTTGATTAAAAACAAGTTTTTGATAAAATTTTAGTGTAGAAAACGTTAAAACATTTTCCTCCATTCCCAAAATACGTGTCCTTCGATTTGACTGAAAATTTGCCCACAGATAGCCAAAACACAGGACTTTTAAGTTGTTAAAAGAATTTGTATAGTTTTACAGTACAAAAAAATACGTGGAATAATCAAAGTCAAAAATATAGGCGTCTACTGTAAGTACAATTAACTCGGAAAATATAGCAAAAACGGTTCTCCTTTAAAATCAAGATGGCGGCTAACGCAACGGCGGAATTAAAAACAGTATTTTAACGTTTTTTACACTAAAATTTGATCAAAAACTTGTTTTAAATTAAAAAACTTGTTATAGTGCCTAATAGTCGCATTTTGAGCCCCTTCTATTAAAACATTATTTTTCCATTGATATGTACACCTGGTTCCATAAAAAACTGATACGACTCTTGAAGCGTATTTTGTAGAAAATTGAGCAGTGTATTTTGAAGGATAAATACTTAATATTTACATACTGTCAATGTCACTGCCAAATCTTAAAATTTGTCAGATAACTTATTCTGTTCCACGGTTATTAGACTTTATTATTAATCTTTATTATTAATACTTTCTCCGCAACTGAGGGTATCTTATTAACTGTATTGTTACAATAGATGATACAATAAAAATATTGATAGTTCAAAAATGTGAACATTATTGCATTGTGTGTGGCCTAAGTTTGGGCTGAAAACTGAAATGTATTACATTTTTACAAAATTTTGGAATATGTTTAATTACGTAGACCAATTTTAACAGTTGTTTTCAATACAGATTTCAATCCTCTACAAATAGTTTCTAATGTCTTTTGATGTCAAATAATTAGGGGAGCTGGAATTTAACAGTTTAGAATTTTACATTGAGTTAATGCAAAATTGTGACGCATGTCAAAATTCTCAATGTATTTTAATTGTATTCATTTTCTTCGAATCCTGAGAAAACTAATAAATATTTTTGAAAAATTTAAACTCAGAATGAAAGACTACATTATTACCGAGGGCTGAAAGTCCCTGAAAACTTCTATAATATTTATTTTAATAAGTTACAGGGCTGAATTGAATATTAATTTGTTTTGTTGTATAATCCACGTTTACAATAATTATGTGATCTATTTGATGTAAAAACTATCATTTAGATAGTTAATATAAAAGTTTAGATATATTTAAAATAATATAAACATTTAGACCTTAATAATTAGTACAATTTATGAATTAACATAATATGTAATCAGTTGTTTGTTGTTTGTTTATTTTATTATTTGTATGTCATAATAAATATAATGTCAGATCAATCAAATACACTGCTCAACATGATCAAATCTTACTAAGAGTCGTATCAGTTTTTTTAGGAACCGGCTGTACATTGATAAAAATGCAAATTTGTTTAAATTAATTCCAAATCACTGTAAAATCGCTTAAAATATATATTTTGAAAACAAAAAAGAAGAAGAATAAGACCTTCAATGTCTTATTTTTACCCCTCCGGGGGGGGGGGGTTACCAGGACTCCACCGAAACCAGTAAATTTTGTAAAGTGGTCTACGAGAAAAAATAGTTTGGGGACCTCTGTGCTAGATCGTAGATGACAGTATCCAAAAACATCTAGTAAAGTTCTTTTCATGAGCATTTTTCAGTGCGTCACAAATGATAAAAAAAAGGTAAGTCCATGATAATACACATTTATAACATTTATTCTAACATGACATTTTAGTTAAATCTGACAGTTGTCACATTTTATTTGCAATTTGGCGTAAAAACAAATCAATTGTGTTTATTGCATTTATAAAATGGTATTTTCTTTGATTTGTATAGTCTTATAAATTGTACAGATTATATTCGTAGATATATTATATAATTCGTAAATATTTTTTTTCGATTATAGCGCCATCTATCGACAACTAGATTAAATGTTATAAATGTCTCTAATCACAGACGTGCCTTTTTTCTGTCACATACAATTTAATGCGTTAGAAAGATATCGAAAAACTGTGACGCACTGAAAGATACTCATGAGAAAAATAATACCTATCTACTAGACCTTTACAAGGTTCCATAATTTTGAAACATATGAATTATTTTGTCTCATTTGTTGATTTTCCGTTCCTGTTTTCCATAAATTGTTATTACCTACCCTAGATCCTCATGGGTTGTCAAATCTTGCTATACAATTATTTTTTATTGCAGAATATTATGGATGGTCCCAATCTATGCCATTAACGCAGTAAGTAAAACAATTTTTTCCAATATTTTAACAAACTAATACATCTTTGTTTTTAAGTGGTTGGGACTCATTTATCCAGATCAATCAGTATATGTAGATAGTATAAGAGAATGCTATGAGGCCTTTGTAATCTATAATTTTATGAAATTTCTGTTGAATTATTTAAACATGGAAATGGATTTAGAAGCAAATTTGGAGCTAAAGCCACAAGTGAAGCATATATTCCCGCTGTGTTGTTTGCCGGATTGGGAAATGGGCAGGTAATATACCCATACCAGCTATCATAGAAACTGATTAACACGTTGACGGACAGTGCGTCAAATGTATAAGCAAGTGTTGTGATACTATATGTATTTTGCAAAGTAGAATAGGGAAAAATGCAACGTCTATAGACGTTGTGTCACATTACATCAATGGAAATTAGACGTCTCTAGACGTTCTGTCCGTCAACGTGTTAATATTCAGCTAAGCGGGGTGCTATTGTTAGAGGTGTTAAATTACATAAACAAGGGATCATTTTATAAAACAGGTAGATCTCTAGATCGAACAATAGCATTCCGCTAGTTGAATATTAATGAGTGTCTTAGATAGTTGGTACTGCTTTACAAAGTTTCTGGAATGCGTTTCATTAATATCTGTGACGTGTTGATAATTTTTATTTTTTAGGGAGTTTGTTCATATTTGTAAGCATGGAATATTGCAGTATACTGTGGTGAGGCCTTTAACTACGGCTATTTCTTTGTAAGTAATTGAATTAATTAATAATAATTTTTTCTCTATTAATAATAATAATCTTTGTTGGACTTCCAGAAAGTCGTGTTTATTTTCTTTTATTTAATTTTTAATTCTTCTTCATGTACCATTTTCTTTCAGAACGTTGGTTACCATCATAGCTATCTTAATTTAATTCACTGTCGCCTTCTTCTTTACGTGTTATCTCCGCGACGAATGTTGGCAATCATCATTGCTATTCTAACTTTTGACACTACAGCCCAAAAGAGTTCAGTTGAGCTGCATCCAAACCATTCTCTGAGATTTCTCAGCCAGGACATTTTTTCTCCTACCTATGCTGCGCCTTCCTTGAATCTTTCCCTTCATAATTAATTTTAGGAGTTCATATCTGTCACCACGTGTTATATAAGTCAAGTATTGAAGTTTTCTTATTTTGATGGAATCCAGTATCTCCCTGCTGTCCTGTATTCTTGTTAGTACATCCTCATTGGTTATTCTGTCTGTCCAGGAGATTCTCAGCATTCTTCGAGATGTCCACATTTCAAATGCTTCCAATCTATTGAGACATTGTTTATTAAGAGTTCATGTCGCCACATCATACAAAAGTGGTTGATTTTTTGGTATAGGTTTCATTTAAGGGGAATTGCCCATTTTTTAATTACGGGGTGTTACATTTTAAAAAACCTCTTTTTATACCATCTGAAATGCTTATGCTAGTGTAAAATATTTTTCAGCGATTATCCATGTACTGGTGATGTTTACAAATTTGTATAATGCACCCCCATTTTTTCCCCGGAACCACCCCAAAAAAAGGAGAATTAATAAAGAAAGTGATTTTTGTGGAATCCTGCACACACCATGCCCTTTATTAAAATGCTTCATATATCATTTTGTGCACGTTCTTATTACCCATGCATGGACACCAAAAGCGATTTCTTGATGCAACCCCTATATCCCAAAAAAATAAAATGGGGGGTTGAAAAAAAATTTTTTTTTTGCTTTTTGACCCGTATGGGCATATGCTCCATCAATAGGGTTTTTCATAAATATATATGGTTATTGTAACATCCCTGCGGAAACTACCCCTATCCTTCAAAATAAACTGCAGAAACTACCCCTATCCCTTGGCGAGCATGTTTTTACGATTTTCGCATTACCTATGCATTATTTAAAACAAAACTTATACAGAATTAAAGATCACTATTTTCTCTACAAATAAGGTGCTATGCATTTTTTTTCGTATAAGCAACCGTTACGGCACCGTGGCGTTGTAAACCTCAGAAATGCTTTGGCGGGCTCCAGTTTTTGTTTTTTTTTTCGTCGCCTATTCATTTTATTGATAACGTACTTATGGAAAATAAAAGAACACACTGTCTGCAACACATTATGACCTATGCATATTTTATTTTCTTTGCACCCTAAAGCCACAGTGGTGGCCCAAAATCAATTTTTGATTATTTTTTTTATTAATTCTCCTTTTTTTGGGGTGGTTCCGGGGAAAATATACCGGCGCATTATACAAATTTGTAAATAATACTTGTACATGGGTAATCGCTGAATGTTTTTTTACTCTAGCATAAGCGGCTCAGATGGTATAAAAGGGGTTTTTTTTAAATGTAACACCCTGTAATTAAAAAATTTGCAATTGCCCTTAAATGAAACCTATACCAAAAACTCTTAGGGAAAAATATATTTTTTTAAAAACTTTTTTTTAAACTTGTTGTCAACTTTGGGGCGCTACCCCCGCTAAACGGTGGGTGATAGACATATGCTGTCGGGAAATAAATAGTAGGAAATATAGTCCTCTTCATTTTACTATTACGTAAATTTTTTGCAAAACGTATCGCAAAAACTACAAATTACCCCATTTAAAGGGACGAAAAGGGGCGTTCCGGGGCGAAATTTTTTAAGAAAAAGTTAGTCTCATAATAAGCACCCCTTGATATACTAGGGGAAAAAAATAAAACCGAACTTGTGTTCATTTTGCGAGGTTCAACCTCTGTTTCCTACACTATAGGTATTCCTTGCATTTATTATAGATACGGCCATGTATTACCCTTAAAAATTTTTTCAATAAATGGCTTAACAAACTGATGGTTCTATAATCAGCACAGGTTTTTGCCGTAGTCTTCTTAGGTAAAACTATGAACAATGAATTGTACCAACCATTAGGTAGGAGGCCGCTTGTATAAATGGTATTGAAAAACGAAGGTATAGCCTCTAAACTACACACATGTCCAAAAGTTTGGAATACGTACAAATAATATATCTACGCCTATGGTGGTTTCAAAACTGTTGTTGATATTCATTTTAGAGCGTTTTACATGAAAATAATAAAAACTTTGAATCGTTTTTGTATCATTTTGCCCATTTTGGTCACTTTCAACTGATTAGCGTATTTACACATTATTTCAGTCTGTGTTTAAATTTGAATTGAGTTATTTAAAAATGCCTAGAAACGTGATATCTCACTTTGACAGATCTAGAGTAATTGCTTTGTTACAACAGGGCTTTAGTCAAAGTGATATCGCGAATATTGTTGATGTTACTCAGAGTGCTGTATCTAAAATTTAAAAAAAAATCCAAGAGACAAATGACGTCAAGGATCGTCCCAGAAGTGGTAGAAGTCGATGTACAACAGCAGCACAAGATCGGCAAGTAACATTGATAGCTCAAAGAAATCGTCTGAAATCCACAAGTGGTATATCCGGAGAAATTTCTAGACTACAAGGACTGAATATTTCTCAGCAAACAATAACACGCCGATTAAATGCGGTAAATTTCTATCGTAGAAGGCCCTTACATGTTCCTAAACTAACCTACCAACACAAAATAGTAAGGTAGCAATGGGCTAGAGAAATGGTGCAACATGGTCCTAACTGGAATAACGTGATGTTTTCTGAGGAGTCAAAAATTGAATTGGTATCTGATTCTAGAAGAACCACTGGTTTGGAGGACCGCAGGATAAGTCCGACTAGAAACAGCCCAACCGCGTGTTCCGTTTGAAGGTGGCAGTATTATGGTTTGGGGTGGTATTATGAGTGGTACACGGACGCCACTGCTGGTTCTGGAGAGAAGTGTCACTGGTGCTGTGTACATCGAGGAAGTTTTAAATCCTGTCGTACGTCTATTCCGAGGGGCAGTAGGTGATGAATTTGTGTTTATGCATGACAACGCACCTCCTCATCGAACAGCAGCAGTACAAAATTTTCTGGAAGAAGAAGGAATATCTACATTACAGTGGCCCTCGAATTCCCCCGATATGAACGTTATTGAACATGCTTGGGACATTCTCAAAACACGCATCAAAAAGCGAAACAATCCGCATATTACACTTCGCGAACTAAAAGATGCTACTCGTGATGAATGGGAGAGAATTGCGCAAGCCCAGCTCGACCAGTTAATCGGAAGCATGCCAAATCGCCTACAGGCATGCATACAGAGCAGTGGAGGAAATACTAATTATCAGTTTTATTGAAAATTATTTTTTTCTTTACTAATTTATTTTTAAATATAAGTTGTACTTTCTAAGTTTTTCACTCCAAGAGAATAAATATTTTTTTTTGCATATCGTTTATCTGGTTTTGAGATTTATTTAGTATTGTTAAGAATTGAAACAAAATGATGTTTAATTATTCACAAAAGTTTATGTACAAAAATCAATAAAAATGCGAAATATTCCAATATTCCAAACTTTTGGACATATGTGTAGAAAACATTGCTATCATAAGTAATACCATAATATTAAATAGATGAATACTAATCAACATATTTTTTTAGTGTCTGTAAAAATTTCGATGTATATGGAGATGGTCAATTTAAGGCAAACGTGGCGTTCCCGTATTTGACAGCAGTCAATAATGTTTCTCAGTTTATCGCCATGTACTGTTTGGTGATGTTTTACAAAGCTAGCGTCGCAGAATTAAGACCTATGAAGCCACTGCCTAAATTTCTGTGCATCAAAGCAGTTGTGTTCTTTTCTTTTTTGTAAGTATTCATTCAAAGTGTTATACTAATACAAGTATTATATGAAAATGAAAAAAAAGGACTGAAAGAAACCGTCTGCAGTGGAAAGTCTGAGAACAAATACCGAGGTCAAACCAACGAACTTCCAATACTGATGGAATGGGCATGAAGCGAATTTAATGCGGCCAGGATGAGAGAGCATAGTCAGGGAAGGATAGAAGATAATCGCTACCTTTCGTAAACAAAATAATTTATAGTGGTAGTCAGGGTTGCCAGAGGGGTATTTTCCCACAATTTTGGAGTAATTTGAAAGCGTCTAGGGGAATTTTTCTAAGCAAAAATGGTTGGATGATTTTTTTGGAGGGGTGGGGGGAATTATGGACGATTTTAAGGGGTCATGGTAAATTAAATTTGCGAATATACATAGAACTGTATATTATACTCTCATATAATCGAAGACGATAGGACCTATGAATTATTTCCAGGGCCCCCTGTTGATAAGTAGTATAATTTTGGTTTATTTACCATTGAAAATAGTTGATTATAAAAATGCCACAAGGAAATAGCTTCAGAACAACATTTGGTTTACTGTTCTCTACATTTGACTACTAATTTATTAAAATGCGGCAAAAATTTAACTTTGGGGGATTTGAGCTTCAATTTGAGGGAATTTCAGTTTCTAAGTGGGGGATTTATAAAATCAAATCTGGCAACTCTGGTGGTAGTTGTAGCAAGTTCCCTGACATTCTCTGTCTCTCTCTCTAGGACCCCTCTCTTGTATGTTGGCCGCAATCTCGCATCACTGTTTGAATGGGATGGGGCCATTCCATCAGTATTGACAGTTCGTTGGGTCAAACAGATGTATAGGGCTAGCGACGTAGTCCAACAGATTAAATCCCAACGTCAACCTCATCGTACAACGTCATTTATTAATCACTACATCACTTGGGATAACCCAAATGGGCATATGTCATCTTTTTCTTTGAATAAATATTTTTTCTCCGGGCCTGTTTAAATATTTTAAATTCAATGTCAGGTCGTGACACTTTGGATAATTTGCTGAATGTACAAGGTTACTATCGTTGCGAGGTGGCACATTGTTTTAATGTTTTGTTATATAATACTTTCTTCAATAATAATTATTCTACCAAGAAATTATATTGAATTCATCTATATTGAATCGAACATGATAAAAAGGATTTTAACAGCACAACCAGTGACGACGTAACACAGGATGCTGAGCAAAATTGGTGCTGCCAATTGGACAACTCAATCAAGGGCCAAAACGGAATGGCGTAGAAAGTTTGAGAAAATCCAAGGCCTTTAAGGGCTGTAACACTGTGATGATGATGACCTGGAGCAATTTTGATCAATGTAATATTTTTCTAAAGAGGAAAACTATGAAGAGAACATGTAAAAACAAGAAAAGAAAACAAACTCGAAAGAGATGGAAAAAAAATTCCAAAAAAGGAAATAAGATCCAGGATAAGAACCAGGAAAGAAGAAAAATGGATAGAGGATATCATAAAAATAACCCTTACATGAAAAATGATGAAGAATTATTGATAAATGAACCAGGAAAATAATGAGAAATTGGCAAACTTACTTTATGCAACTGTTAAACAAAAATGATGAAGAAATGGAAACAATCCACGAAATTGAAGATGATTACATAGTAGCAGAAATACCTGTAAAGGAAGAAATAGAAAATGAAGAAAAGGGACTAAAAACAATAAAAACCCAGGAATAACAGAAATATCGGCGGAAAAATAAAAGCAGGAGGGAAAAAGCTACATATTGAGATACATAATCTGATAAAAAGCATATGGGAAACAGAAAAAATGCCAGGAGCAATAGCAAAGATATGCCCAATACACAAAAAAGGTGGCAAAATGAGATGTGAAAATTATAAAGGCATCACGTTACTAGAAATGGCTTACAAAATCTTGACACAAATCATAAGGAAAAAGCTAAATCAATACACGGAACAGATATTGGACGAATATCAGGCAAAATTTAGAAACAATAGGTCGACGACAGAAAAAATATTTGCAAAAAAATCCAGACTACGTGTTACGAACTTAAAACAGCAATAATATGTCCTGTTTGTCGACTTTAAGTAGGCCTGCAATAGGGTAAAGAAACAACAGATGTACTACAGATGGAAAGGTCATAAATCAAATAATTTTGAAATAAAGGAAGGATTACGACAAGGAGATCCACTAGCAATGACTCTTTTTAATCTGATACTGGAAGGAATAATCAGAAAAAATTAAATAAATTTGCAGGAATCAATCTTTAAAAATGGCCATCAATGTATAGCATTCACACACGATCTAACATCTAACACTATTATCATTTCCTTTCAAATATCACAATTTTTTTTGTTTTAACTTTATTGGTAATATTTTAGCCAAGGAGTACTCATACAACTAGCCGTCTACTTTGAATTCATCAAACCCGGTGCAGATTCCCCTGATCAAGGTCTAAGTCTTTCTACGAGACTCCAAAATTTCCTGATTTGCATCGAGATGTGTTTGGCTGCCATTGCCCATCACTACAGTTTCTCTTATGAACAGTACCTAATGCCCGGATCGCCTAGCAGAAACCAATCCTGTTGTTCATCATTCCTGGCCATGTGGGATATTTCTGACGTGCATACGGATATTAGGGAACATATAGGAATAGTTAGTAAGTACATTTTCTTTTTTACAGTAAAAACCAGGAGGTTTTTAATATTGTTACAATTTTATTAACATGCTGGTTACCTTGTATCAATATAGATACGTTTCTGCCCAGCAAGTGACTTTTTCAAGTTTGGAAACAAAAAAGTCTCATGAAGCCAAATCTGGAGAATAGGGTGGATGGGGCAACAATTCGGTAGACCAGTTTGGCCGTGACGACGGAAGTAGTGTGAACTGATACTTTTGAAGAGCACTTTTTTCATTACCAAATGAGACCGTTTTTCTACAAGTCAGCGTCGAATCGGCCCAATAATTCGACATAGTAGAGCAAACTGATCGTTTTGCCCTTTTCCAGGTTGTCGATGTAGATCACACCTTGCGAATCCTAGAAAACGGTGGCCATCACCTTTCCGGACGATCGAACCACTTTGCTATGTCGAGTATGTACGTTTAATACATAGTGAAAGCGAGCACTAAGGCTAGATATGTAATTTTACGTAGAACTTGTGGACTATTGTGAGACTGAGGAGCAGATAGAGAAATGTGTATAATAAAGCGTCAACAAAATCGTCCGACTTCGGACTTGAGAATGAAGTTACTGCAAAGAACCGGCTATTTGTAGAAACTTTACCCAAGAGAAGAAATTATCGGTCTTTTTGTGGCCTTCTAGCTTGTAAATTCAAATGCAATAAAACATTTTTATAATCGACTATTAATAAACCTTTTAGTAAAAATAGAACGATAAAAAATACAGGTGTGTAGTTTAAATTATTATTTCTCACAAAATTCTCGTCTTTTCAGGTAGTTCAATAAGTAGAAGAATCAGAGGTAGAAGCATGTACAGCATTCCGAGAGGCGAAGATGAATATGCGAATTTAGTGTCGCCCAGGGGAGCACACAGCGTGCCGAATCCTGGGTATTACCAGAACGATAGTGAGGATATAATTGTTAATTATGGTACTGTAAGTTCTAGTCAAACGGCCAAAGTGCATAATAATAAATACAGTACGTAACCCGCGAAAAGATAAGATATCGTTTTACAAGTAATGTTAAAGGTACTTAACTGCCGCAAGTTAGATTGATTTTAGGGTTAGTTTTGACAGATCTCTCGAATAACACAGGATTTCTTATGATTTCAAACAAGCAAAGCAAGTTAGTGAGGTTAGGAATTTGCTGAACTTTAAGCTTGCTAATATTATTTCAAAAGATAGTACTGTATCGTGCATTTCATCCTGAACAATTGAAACCCTTCTCCTGAACTAAGGATAAAACATAAACGGTATCGGGGGTTTTATAGTTTAATAAAATGAAAGACAAATAATCAAGTAGGTTGTTTATGTTTTATTGACAGATCTTCTTCTTCACGTGCCATCTCCGAGACATCATCATGGCTATTCTGATCTTAGAATATAGATGATAGATACTGGACTGCAAAATTACTGAAAATGTAGTTTTTGTCTAGAGTCTAGATGAAGACCATTCATCACACTGCTTTAATCTCATTCCAATGCTGGCAAAACGTGTTGACATATTTCTCTCGAGATTTTCAGCATTTTTGATATGATATTGTGATTTAATGACGTCAAATTTGTCGGTTTGTTCTCATATACGTGAAAGTTTGTTTAGCAGTAAGTGGTTGACTTCAATTAGTGCGGTCGTAAATATTATTAAATTTATCTGACTTGGCCCATTGTTAAGACCGGTCCGGAGCGATAAGCAAACGAGGTAGACAGAGTTGGTCTTTTGACAATTATCACTGACTAGACGGTACTCCTATAATAAAGCAAAGGATTCACAAAATTTACAAAAATTACGACGACAAAAACAAAAAACGGATGTAAAATATATTGCTTTGCCTTATGTACCCGAAATTAATGTTTTCAAATAAGTTTTAAAATAAATTAAATCTATTTTATTTGCTAAGATTATAGAAAAACAAACATTCAAACATAATTTTAAATTTTACCTGAAGCCGGGCCTTTTATACTATTATCGGTTAACCCAGGATGTTTATAGTCGGTACTATTTGAAGTCAACCATTTACTGCTAAACAAACTTTACTTTTCATGTATTGCCACAGAAAATTGTTAAGAGGATTGAAATCAGGATTCCTAGAAGGCCAGTTAATGGTGTCTCATTTATTCTGGAATAATTGGTTTACTGTAGCACCTGATAAATCAGAAGTTATTGTCCCGTTTTTGCTGAACTCTTAAATTGCATCTCTTAAGTTGCATCCTTGAAATTCTTGGACGAAAAAGTTTAATAATAAATGAGACAAATAGAAAAGATTATTAAAAGAATAACAAAAATAGTGAATCAAGCTGGGCTTGCAGAGTTAATCTATTATTTTTATTATATTTAATCCTGCTTTAAAATACCAAATAATATGTGATATTAGAAACGATTACCATTTTGTGTAAGTGAAAAATTTATCGAAAACTTGAACCGTATAGACTTATCTCCAAATAATTATCTTTTATTACAAATTTACCCCTTTAAATAATGTAATAATGCTTTACAGAAATCTTTAGTTCAAAGTCTGTGATTTTATAGTAGTCCAGAGAAATAAGGTTTTTCTCGTGACACATCCCCCTCCAGGCCGAAACCAAATTTGTTTAGTAGTATGGATATCTATATTATTAACCTATATGTTTCCTGCAGCCGATTTTGATGATATACATAGTTATAAACAAATGAAGATCGAAAAACGGTAAATTATCGCTTTTTTCGTCTATTACCAAAAAGTTAAGCACTTTAAACAAATTTGAGAGTAAGAAACTCATAAATGGTATAAAAAACTTCAATATGGCATTCGTTGAATATGTCCAACCTTATTGGTTGCTTAGAAAATTGCAAAATAAATCATAAATATTGAGTTTTTATAAATATTCGTAACTTAGGTAAAAATTAACTTAGAATCTTCTTATTACGCGGAATGCCGAGACTTCTTGTACTTAAATTATATTTTAAATTTCAAAGCAATTGGTCAAATAGTTTAAAAGTTATTTAATTTATTTTTCCCAAATTCGTTTTTTTTTGCAACACTATAAGTCAGAAAATTATGAGGTTACAATAATACTTCGGACAGTTTATGAAAGAAGAACATTTATACTATTACCTTAATTCAAAATAAATGACAAAAAATAATTTTAAACAGTGTAAAATTATTTTGCAAAAACATGTCCATTTTTTGCTTACTTATAAACAATTAGAATAACTTTTTAACCGTTACCCGTAGAAAAATTACTTTTTCATATTTAGAAAGACTGAATTTTTATACACATTTAAAAAGAAAAACAACTGTTCTAGGACATTTAGGGACAAAGTTAGCCCCCCCCCCCCCCATTTTTTTAATACACATGTATTTGCAATATCTATAATTATTTTTTGTCATTTTTTTTAAATTAAATTAATACTGTAAATTTTCTTCTTTCATAAACTATCCAAAATATTACTGTAACTTCATCATTTTCTGACTTACAGTGTTGCAAAAAAAATAAATTTTGGATAAACAAATTAAATAACTTTTAAACTATTTGACCAATTGCTTTGGAATTTAGGGTGTAATTTCAGCACCATAAGTCTCAGCATTCCATGTAATAAGAAGGTTCTAAGTTAATTTTTACATAAGTTATGAATATTTATAAAAACTCAAAATTTATGATTTATTTGGCAATTTTCTAAGTAACCAATAAGGATAGACATATTCAGTGAACGCCATATTGAAGTTTTTATACGGTTTATGAGTTTATTACTCTCAAATTTGTTTAAAATGCCCAATTTTTTAGTAAGAGACGAAAAAAGCGAAAATTTACCGTTTTTTGATCTTCATTTGTTTATAACTATGTATATCATCAAAATCGGCTGCAGGAAACATATAGGTTATTATTATAGATGACCATATTACTCGAAAAATTTGGTTTCAGCCTGGAGGGGGATGTGTCACCAACACGATATTTTTTTTCCTTATTTCTCTGAACTATAGCCTAACCTGACTAAATTTGTCCAAAAATATAATTATTTAAAATAACACGGTCAGTGTGTATTTTATTTTCCAAAAAGACGATGAAGCATCGTTTTTAAGATTAATCGATCTGATATAACCTTTTTAAGTATAAACCATATACATCATTTCGCGCGCATTTTTAAATTTGACACATTTGGTGAATATTTAAGTGACTATATCACGGTTCTGACTATATAGTGTTTATTAGTCGTCTTTAGTGCCAACCTTTAACACTAAAAGATTCAATATAGAATTGTAATACAGTATGCGGCAAAATAAACAGTACTGAAATGAATATTAAAATGTTTAATATTATTATTATTGCTATATTTAGTATACATCATGATACTATAAATAACAAGATAGTATCTTCCCGTAGCGCAAATACGTCCGAGTTCGCGCATCGCATGACGTAACTGCAGACCGGAATTTGAATTCTTGTTGTTAGCTTATAGTCCAGGCTGTATCGTCGCCCCCGTTAGGTAACATATTCCGATTCGATTTTGTTGCACAAACTCACTTAAAAAGAGTTCCTTATAACAAATACACAGAGTGCCGGGAGGTGCCGCGGTCGGAAAATTATTTAAACAATTTCAAAAAATCAATTTTTTCACTTCAAAAAAATCATTTTTTTCACTTCGTATATTTTTTTTGATTCTTTGGGTCATTATGAGCCAAAAAGGTCTCTTGTAATTTTTCTCTAAAATTGACTGTTGTTGAGTTAAACTCGATTTAAAATTTGAAAAACGCGAAAATGGCCATTTTCTAGGCTTAATAACTCGGTTAAAAATTATTATTATTATGAAAGTCAAAAAGTGACTGAATCAAAGTTAAAAGCCCCCCTAGAGGATTCTGAAGAAATTTTGTCATGATTTTATTACTGAGCTATTATTTTTAATTGTTAACCATGAGCGCTAAGTAAGGCGGCCGTCAATGTGAGTGCAAGTGAGATGCACCATTAGACGGCCGGAATGGTGCATCTCTTTCGCACTCACCATTGACGGCCGCCTATACACAGTTAGCGCTCTTTGTTAATAATTAAAAATAACAGCTTACTAATAAAATAATGACAAAAATTTTTTCAGGATCTTGTAGGGTGGACTTTAAACTTTGATTTGGTCACTTTCTAACTTTCATAGTAATAATTTTTAACTGAGTTATTAAGCCTTGAAAATGGCGATTTTCGCGTTTTTCAAATATTAAATTGCGTATAACTCGACAAAAATAAATTTTAGAGAAAAATCACAAGAGACCTTTTTTGCTTATAATGATCCAAAAAATCTAATAAAATTTAACAAATCGAAAAAGTTAATGTTTTGAATTTGTTTAAAAAAAAATGTTTAAACAATTTTCTGACCGCGGCACCTCCCGGCACCCTGCGGATTTGTTATAAGGAACCCTTTTTTAGTAAGTTTGTGCAAAAAAATCGAATCGGAATAATTTACCTAACGGGGGCGACCATACAGCCTGGACTATACAACCGCGAGCAATTCAAACTAATCGGAAATCATTCGGTCATTACGAACTTGGGTCTCCAGTTACGTCACGACTCCCTTCTCTTCGAGATGCGCAATATATTATCTTGTTATTTATAGTATCATGGTATACATCATATACCATAAACCCTTGCAATCATTATTTACGACTACGTTTCCGATAAACCAGATGTTAAATATGGTCTCTAGCACGAAAAAAATCTTTTTCTAGTCCACAATTCCAGAATGTCAGATGGTGGATTAGTCTGCTCCCTTCAGCATTCCCCATGTGTACGCATCAGATGGTGTTAGGTTTGGTGAGTGGCGATCTCCCAAAATCATCGCCCAGTATTCGAAGAGACTCCCTGGCCGTGTGACAGGTTGCCCCGTCCTGTTGAAATCATTGTTGATTTTAAGCTTGGATCGTTTTCGCGACCTTTTCCGTATGGCCGAAAATAGTACCCCGCGATAAAAAATTTTTCTGCAATACTGAAAACCATCCTAAAGTATCTAACATTAACTAGTGATGTTGATTATAGATACTTTCGAGTATTCGTTACAAATCGTTACTTTTGTATAAAGTACATAATCATTTACAGTATTCGTTACTTTGATTACTATGATTACTTTTGTATTTGAGTACCGGTAATCATATCGAGAATCGTATTTCTCAGTAGGTGGGTATTTTGTATAGGTATTCGATATAATAACGACCTTCACGAATTACGAAGTAATCAGAGTAATCAAAGTTATCAAAGTGGATACAATAGTCGTTACTCGCTCTGATACGATCGGTACGAAGTAATCAGAGTAATCAAAGTAGATACATGAGTCGTTATTCGCTTATTACGATTGGTATGAAGTAACGAAGTAATCAAAGTAGATACAATAGTCGAGTAATCAAAGTAACGATTTCCCTCTCTGTATAGTAATCGTTACTTTCGGTATTCGTAAGTAACGAGTACTTTCTAACGAATAGTTACTTTTTCAACATCACTAACATTAACCCGATTTTCACATACGTTATAACGACGTTCGGAAACGACTCGGTACGTTTCGGCGCATGACACATACAAATTTGAGCCATACTCATTTCAGTACTGTTTATTTTGCCGCATACCGTACAAACCATGATTAGTATGTGGCTATGAACGGGCTTTACATATTCAAATTGAATAAATTAACTAGAAGTGACAAAAATGTACACCCAAATGTGTCAAATTGTGTTATATTATTTAAATTGTATTTATAGTTAAGCACATATCGCCATTTCATCGATTTCAAAGCTTTAAGTGTTGAAATTATATACCATTTATGATTAAGATTATAAGAAATGATTATTTAAAATTATATAACTTTATATTAAAAATTATTTTTCAAAAAATATATGGAATTTTCATTATTATGTCGTATTTTTGTTTTATTTCACTCTTTATGGATTAGGATGGTCAACATTTAACATCCCATGCTTATTCTCCATTGAAAAATAAAATCTAAAACTCAGCTGATGACAAATCTTGTCCATAGACCAGGTCTTCTTCTTCTTTAGGTACCGTCTCCTCTAAGGAGGTTGGTAATCATCATAGCTATTTTCACCTTTAGGATTGCAGCTCTGAACAAGTCAATGGAACTGAAATTATTATACCACTTTCTCAAATTGTTGAGCCAGGAGATGCGTCTTCTTCCAATACTTCGTTTTCCCCGCATTATGGTTTGTAGCAACACATTTGTTCCGTGGTGTTCACGAAAACACATAAATAAAATAATATTAATAAAACGCAAACAACTGTCAATAATATATTTATTTATTTTTGGTAAAAAATAAGGCGTTCTTTGTTTATATCTCGTAAGGGTTTGTTATTCTTTTGCCCAGCAGCGAGGGTTTATGACCGACCGACGCGACGCCTGCTGGGTTGTGTGAACCGGCTGGAGGCTGTGTATCGACTTCAGGGCCTGATGGTATACCTGCAGCACTTATTAAGAACTGTATGTTTCCCTTTGTAAACCTTTACAACAAATTTTCAATTTATCATTGTCATCATCTATAGGTTTGTTCGTAGAACGATCAGCAACCGTTGCCAACAATCAGACGCATGCGCGTTCGTAGTCTACGAACTCTAACTGTTAACTGCTAACTGCGCAGCGCCAACTGTTAACTGCGCATGCGTCTGACGGTTGGCAACGGTTGCTGATCGTTTGGATCGTACTACGAACAAACCTTATATTTCCACATTATTGGAAAAATAGTTTTCTTACACCTATCTATAAATCTGGCAATCGTGAGTGTGTAAATAATTATAGAGGTATAACTATTCAATCAGCAATCCCAAAACTTCTAGATAAATTGGTATCGATAAATCTTACCTGGGCTTGCCGAAACATAATATTATTGATGAGCAACATGGTTTTTCTAACGGAAAGTCAACTGTAACAAACCTTGTCAACTACCAACAATACTTGTTGGGTGCATTTGAGAATAAGATTCAGGTCGACAACATTTATACTGATTTCTCAAAGGCATTTGACAGGGTTAATCATAACCTGTTGGTTCATAAACTTCATGTATCTGGCTTTGGTGAACCCATTGTTAATTGGATTAAAAGCTTTTTGATGGGACGTACACAACAAGGTCGCATCAACAATTATGTTTCTAAATAATTACATTGTTGTTCTGGTGTCCCACAAGGGTCTCATTGTGGTCCCTTGCTCTTTAACTTGTTCATTAACGATATTGGTAAGGCTATCAAAACTCACACTTTCTACTATTTGCTGATGATCTTAAGTTATTTCGTTACATACATGATACATCAGATAGAGATCTCCTGCAAGATGATGTTAATAATAGGTATATGTTTATGGTCGAAACAAAATGGTTTAAGCCTAAATCCGACTAAATGTTCTTGTATTTCATTTGGTCGTATAAATAATCTAACAGCTAATAGATATGTTCTTAATGATGTACTCTTGGATTCAGTTACTGAGATTAAAGATTTGGGTGTATTATTGGATTGTGCATTGACATTTAGAAGCCATTATCTTAAAATTAAGGGAACAGGATTTCGCAATTTTGGTTTTATTTATCGCCAGTCATGATCTCTCACCTACTGTATTCAAATTACTGTACTGCTCTCTAGTGCGCTCAGGACTTGAATACTGCTCTGTTGTTTGGTCTCCATTTCATCAAGTCTACATTGATGGATTGGAGAGCGTTCAGCGGAAGTTTCTAAGATCTTTAGCTTATAAAGCACATACTAATATAAGAAATACTGAAAATTTCTTCATAGATTATTCTGGAATGTCTCAATTTAACATTGCTACACTGAAGAACCGCAGGTTGAGAGCGGATATGTTGTTTCTATTTAAAATTCTAAACAATGCTATTAATTGTCCCTCGTTATTGGATAATGTGTACTTAAACACAATACATACAACTCGACACACTGCACGCTTTTATATTCCTTTTCATAGGACTGAGTATGCTCGTCATTTTTCCTTGTCGAGAATGCTCAGCTTTTGCAATGACATGCTACTTGATCCATTCTGTCCAGGCATTAATATCTTCAAAAGGCAGCTTGGGAGTTTAATGATTTAAATATGTCATATTTTTCATCTTCTGTGATTTGATATACTGTTATTTTACAAATTTTATTGTTTAATTGTCTTTTATTCGTTGATTTTGTGATGTTTTTTGTACATGATCTTTACTTTTACTATTTTTTTTGTATTCTTTTGCAAACGGTTCTACCGTTGAAATAAATAAAATAAAATAAACTAGACCACAAACACTAATCTGTCATTATGTGGTTCTACCATATGGCCAAACAGGCGACAATTTATTAAATCTGGCGTTTTAAAAACTGAAAACATTTCTGTGGTTTTTAAGAGTTGACATAAAGAGGGTGGCTAATCTGGTACCATAATCTATTATGGAATTTGTGTTTCTCATGAAAAATCCATTAATTTTATACATTCTGGTTTTATATATTAGGAGCGAAACACATGTGAATTTTAAATGACCCATATTATTTCGTTTAGAAAGGAAAGTTAATATTTAAAATTAGCAATTAAAAAAAAATAGTAATTAAAGCGTGTCGCCACATATTTATCCCCTCTCATAACGTGGCCGAGATGTTGTAACCTTCTTATCTTAATCGTATTCATGATTAATAAACCAGGAAATTGTCTACAAATACCTAGGTCACGAGATTCGCATAGGAAAAGATAACCAGACCGTTGAGCTTATCCTATCCATCGTATAAGATTGACTTGGGCAGCCTTCGGCAAGTTTAACCACATTTTCAAATCGTCCGACATACCAATATGTCTTAAAAGGAAAACCTTTAATCAGTGTTTAGTGTTCATTATTTTCTTCAAGCTGATTTTCAATTTTTGTCTTAGTTGATTCTAAAATTGATTCGTGGAATAAACTGTCGCTTTACTCCGTTTCATGTTATATGGTGTCTTGGATGAGAAGAAAACCAGTTCTTCAACCATTTAGTCCTAATGTAACTGATTTTAAAACTATCTTAAATTTGAAAGGAAATGAAAAAATGGAAAACATTTAAATCATCTTTATTATGTAATAGGTTGACACTGGATATATAAATCATTAAAATAAAATAAATTATCAAGCCGAAAAACATACAAAATATAAACATTTCAATAACAACATACATAAACATTGGTTAACAAAATACTTTAGGCCATATACGCACATCAAATTGGTTAATAAAAACCACAACAAATTGTGATAAAAATTACATTTTTTGTTCTTACATTTAAACAAATATTTTATAAAATTAAATGCAACAAAAAAATTCAAAAAGTTCAGAAATGTAACAAGTAAAAATTTAACAAAAAGGCACTAAACCTTACAGCAAATGCCAACTACAGTATTTTCGAGTTGTCGGACTCTTTCAAACAGCGAAAAGATAGAACACTCAGCATTCACGCAGTGGCGTATCTGCGAGATATTAGATTTATTTGCTTTTCAGACATACTTTTCGTTAAAACCTATGCCGTGAACCTTTACCATAGTTGGCCTTTGCTGTTGGTTGAATGAAAAATTACAAAAAAAAAAACAATTCCATTCTCACAGCTATGCATTTAAAGCCGTTATACAATGCATTATTTGTATATGGGTAATTCCACCTTAATTTTTTGACCAGACAACTTCGTGGTAAAATGAGGGAACAGATTTAATGCTTAGTTCAAATATTTCCAAGAATCTATAGGTAAAAGACTAGTACACTAGTACTAAAATCATAGACCTGAATTATTTATTATAGTAACCATTGGCCGTCAGCTAGCCCAGACCTTAATCCACTCGACTACAAATAATTGTAGTCAATTTTAGAGCGCATAGTATGTACCGGGTATCCCAATAAGAATGGCTCTCGGCCATATCTCAGGAACCGTTTATAGTACAGCTTTGGGAAAAAAAATTTTATAACAAAAGTTACCTCGAGAAAAGCCTGGAAATTATTTTCATATTTGTAAGTCCACCGCTAGAGGGCGTAATTGAATGTCAAAAATTTAAAAATCAAAATTTTACAAAATTTACATAATGAAAGGGCACTGAAAATCCAATCATCGTATTCTTCGCAAAATTCTGCGAATATTTGATTTCACAAGTGTAACTCTACCTTTGCAAATAAGAGGTGGGGGGTGAGTGGGAACCTTGTTATGAAAAATGGCTGTGAGTCCGGTTCTGCTTAATCGATTTTTGAAAACTTGGTCTCGTTCAAAACAGATCTTTTTCGTTATTGTAAGAGTTATAATTACGAAACAGCCTAATAAGTAATATGCCAGCTAGGGGGCGCTATTTTATGTTTTTCAGAAATCTAGTTTTCTTTGGAAAATATTAAATACAAGTATGCACTTTTAGCCCTGTATTACAAAATTAGACCAAATTATCAACAGAATATCGAAAACCGCATGTCGATACCTTTTTTCTATCTCGAGATAACTTAAGAAACGTGTTAATTTTTAAACATAACTGATGATGTCTCCTGTAAACGAAGTTACGGAAATCAAAGTGGAAACAAGTAGTGTGCTGTGGAAAAAAATTAAAGCGTGACACTTGCGAAATGCCGACAAAAGTTAATACTTATTATAGATTCGATTATATTCGTTTGATTCAATTAGATTCCATTCGATTAGATTTAATTTTATTTAATATATATTATATCTATAATTTAATATAAATATATGATATATACCTAGTTTAATACATAATATTATATACTAGTGATTTTACCCGTTAAAGTTAGGATTAATAAGATATAAAGATACATAAAGCTTTAAATTATTATTTTTCTTAATAATGTAACCGATATTTTTTAATTTAAAAATTTAATTACTGATGAAGTATAGTAAATACTTCGTGTAAATTTTAATCGTAAATAATGCATGGAAGAGTTCATTTATTTTTAGATACTCTCATTAAAGTGGAGGCCGTTATACAAAAGTGACTTTTTTAAATTTGTTGATTACATTATTCCTTTCAACCTACTTATCCTCAAATTGTATTTTTAAACATCCTATTCATTTTATATATTAATAATTAAATTCACTATCAAATTTGAAGTAAAACTTCTTTTGAAAGTTTTTTAATTCTAAAATTAATGGGTAAAATCACTAGTACAGTTTGTCAAACGTAGCAAAAAGTTTAAAAATGTCGGCGATTGTAAGATTTTCAAACTCTTTCCTACGTTTGACAAACCATATATATTATGTATTAAATTGGGTATATTTTAAATATATTAAATTATAAGCATAATTATAATAAATGAAATTAAATCCAATTAAATGGAATCGAATTGAATCGAACCGAATATAACTGAATCTATGAAAAATATTCACTTCTGTCGGCACTCCGCAAGTATCCCGCTCTAATTTGTTTCCATAGCACACTACCTATTTTCACTTTGATTTCCTTAACTTCGTTTACCGGTGACATTATCAGTTTGTTTACAATTTATACGTTTCTTAAGATATCTCGAGATATAAAAAAAGGTATCGACTTGCTGTTTTCGATATTCTGTTGATAATTTGGTCTAATTTTGTAATACAGGGTTAAAAGTGCATACTTGTATTTAATATTTTCCAAAGAAAACTAGATTTCTGAAAAACATAAAAATAGCGCCCCCTAGCTGGCATATTACTTACTAGGCTGTTTCGTAATTATAACTCTTACATTAACGAAAAAGATCTGTTTTCAACGAGACCAAGTTTGCAAAAATCGAATAAGCAGAACCGGACTTACAGCCATTTTTCATAACAAGGTTCCCACTCACCCCCACCTCTTATTTGCAAAGGTAGAGTTACACTTGTGAAATCAAATATTCGCAGAATTTTGCGAAGAATACGATGATCGGATTTTCAGTGCCCTTTCATTATGTAAATTTTGTAAAATTTTGATTTTTAAATTTTTGATATTCAATTACGCCCCCTAGCGGTGGACTTACAAATATGAAAATAATTTCCAGGCTTTTCTCGAGGCAACTTTTGTTATAAAATTTTTTTCCCAAAGCTGTACTATAAACGGTTCCTGAGATATGGCCGAGAGTCATTCTTATTGGGACACCCGGTACAATACGTCACGTATAATGTGGAGTGAAGCAGGCGCTGGTAGAAGCTGTGGACAATTTTCCTAAGGATGTCATCCATACATCGATCAATGAATGGCCGATAGGAGACTTCGGTGCTGTATTCTAACAAATGGTGGTCATTTTGAATAATTTTTTTGTAGATTGTAGTTAACTCAAACTCAGTAATAAAGTGTGTAAAACTTTTTCAAATCAAACCAATAGTTTAAATTTTTTTAGTTAAATGCCTTGTATCAATATTTATAGCAGAATGGTATATTCAAAGTTTATGTTTCAGAACAAAGCCTACAAACATTTTTCGAAATTAAATCTTTCATGAAAATATCACAATTATTTTAGTCATTTTTACCTACGTCCCAAAATGTTTATTTTATTCCTTATAAAATAAAATTTATAGAAAGAAATGTTGAGTTATTCAAAAACATGTAGTGGTTGTCATTTTCTTTTCAAAATTAAGACAGAACTACCCGTTGAGCTAACTATTTGAGACACTTAAATCATAAAAATAAAAATGCATAATATGAATATAAGTACAATACCTGTGTACTTTCGAAATAAAAAATTAATAAACGCATATAATATTCCACATAAATAATATATAAAATGTATATCTAAAATTTTACTAATATCTTTGAGTAGTACTAAAACTTCAGTCAAGCTGTCTCAAAATAGGTCGTATAAATAATAAAAATATAATAAATTAATAGTCTTTACCGTTTTCTAAGTTTATTCTAAACAGTCACAAATCGTAAAAAATAACATACTGTTTTTGGTTTGAGTGTATCTATCACAAAATATATGCGATCAAAAGATAATAGCAAGAAGAGAGAAAGATATGAAGGAGAAGCGTCGACAGTAAGAGAAAGAGAAGAGGCGTTGAAAAATAGAGGTAGAAATCAGAAATAGTTTATCAAATGAATGAAAATTTTAAGTTAAATAGAGGTAGGTCATATAACTAGTAGAATAGACAAATTAGAAGAACAACAGAACGATATAAAAAATAAAATGGAACAACAAAACAATGAATTAGATACTCTTTTCGGGCAGGGAAACATCGTGAGATACATAAAAGCCAATAGACTAAGATAGGCAGGCCACGTGGTGCGGAGTGATGATGACAGACTGATTAGCAATGTGTTTTGCAAAAGACCAGATGGTAGAAGACCGTTAGGACGGCCTAGAAAAAGGTGGAAATATCAAGCAACCAAACGACGTTTTTATAACGTAGATAACACGTCATAAAAATGACCAATTGACGTGTTTCTATGACGTTGAAAATCACGTGTATTTGTCTCATCGATTTGACGTCCTAATTGTGACGATTTTAAAACGTCATTGTACTTACGTTTTTTTCACGTCGAGATTGTGACGATTTTCAAACGTCAAAATGATGACGACTTTTACACGTCGCCGTCGGTAAAATCAAGTCTTTATTACTTTCAAAAAGTGACCTCTTTCAGATGTTTCAAAATAGTATAAAAAATAGGTAACGTGAAAATGTAGGCTAAAAATTAATTTAATTAAAGTCGATAACACATAATTAGTTCACTAACAGAAAATAAACATCAAAAACAAATAAACATAACCTCAAATAGTTGACAAGAAGAATTACTGCATTAAACTAACTCACTGAGCAAAAACGAATAAAAATCTCTTAATTAACACGTTTCTTCAACTAAATATCTAAATGAAAAGTCTTATTTTATCACACAAGACACAAACCACGTAAACAATAGAGAGTTATCAAGTAACCCTAGGAGAATACGGTAACGCTATTTTACTGTATACTTTACATGTTATTTATAACGTTACCGTATTCTCATAGAGTTACTTGATAACTCTCGAATAAATGAAAAATTTCTTATGAACAACGTTATATAAACGAAATTGTTTGGAGTCAATACAAACAAGTTTTTTAAGCTCCTCCCAATTTTGTGACGTCAGACCTGGCTGTCTGAAATGAAATCGTGTTTTTAAACGTATTTTAACGTCATTAATCTTACGTATTTAAAATCACCTACAAAAGACGTCTATATGACGTAATGTTCAAACAAGTGTATATATTCAACCAAAGCTGACGTTTCCTCGACGTCCCTTCGTTGTGTTCAGCCTGATGCAGTCAGAGAAGACCTGGAGAAGATGGAAGTGAGACCATCATGGGAAATAGTAGCACAGGATCGGAACCGAACCAATAGAAGACAATAATAAACGCGGCAAAGACTCACGAAGAGTTGTAAAAGCCAAAGATGAAGCCGAAAGACAAATTGCTGTTAGAAACGTTAGAAAGGAAAATTTATACTGAAGAATCTGTATCTAATATTGATTCAGTAAATGGTGTCGAATCTGAATGAACAGTCTTGATCTACAATGAAGCATATTTTATCTGAACTGTAGTAAAAACAATATGTTATTCAAAAGGGATCTACTGTTTACATATAATTATTTTCTATTATTGCATTGGTCTTTGAAGTATGCTATGATATGATTTACAATGATTGACAAATATTATAGCCCGATCAGGGAACACAAAATTTTACAAAAACATCCAAAAAAATAAAGGAAAGATGAAAATTTGGCAATAGGTAGTTGAAATTGTCTATTATTATATAAGAAAAAGTTTACAATTCTACATTCCCTCCATTTTACAAAAATTGGAAAATACGGTGTGAAATTTTTTTTTCTCGGGGGTGAAAAAATATACGTTCAAAATAAGTCCGGAATTGGATAAAATGACTAATTCTAAGTAACTTTTGTTCTATAGAGTTTTTTACTAAGTCAATACTTTTTGAGTTATTTGCGGGTGAATGTGTTTATTTTTAACCAAAAAAATGTTTTTGGACGGTTTTTCGGAGATACTCAAAAAGTAATTATTTTAGCGAAAAAAATATTCTTACTAAAAATATAGCTTATAAAAAATTGAAAAAAATGGTGTATGCGTGAGGTCTGCAAACCCAGTAGAAGCAGAGTTGCAGCTAATGAAATGTAGGTTCTTCTTCGTCAAATTGTAAATCTAATATTTCAATGTGAAATAACCAAAAAAAGGAGCACTTTTTGGGGAAAATTCATTACAACTTTTTTAAAGTGTTTAAAAAAAGGTTTAGTTTTTTTAACTTTTAACATTAAAAGTAAGTGAGTTACGCTCAAAATATTGTTGGTCCCTTTTATTTTTTGATAAAAAAATGGCGAAAATCACCTCTTAATTAGCTTCTCAAATAAAATTAATCGTTACCGCTTTACAAGTTACCTTTCTTATGTATTGTTTATATATTATCTATAAGTTTCATTGGTTCAAAGTGCTCAGTTTAAAAAAAAATTGGGTTTAAAATATGACATTTTTTTTAATTTTGAAAAAAATCGTAATTGTTTAAATACCAAAAATCTCAAAGAGTAATAAAATGTACGTTTTGCTTTTCTGAATATTTTTGATTTTTTGTTTTCTTCTTCGACAAAAATTGGTTATGCTATGGCTGTTCAAAATTTGCCTAAACTCGTGATTAGTTACTCGTTCAAGCCATTTTAACTACAGCTTTTTCAAAACGAAGCACTTTGAACCGATGAAACTTACAGATCATATAAATAATAAATAGACAAAGTAACTTGTGAAGTGGTAATGTTAAAACGTATATGTGATGCTAATTAGGGGGTGATTTTCGCGATTTTTTTACCAAATAATAAAAGGGACCAACAATATTTGGAGCGTAATTCACTTACTTTTAATATTACAAGTTTGTTTTTTTAACAAAAATAAACCTTTTTTTAAACGCTTTAAAAAAGTTAAAATGAATTTTCCCCTAAAAGTGATCCGTTTTTGGGTTATTTCAAATTGAAATATTCGATTTGGAATTTTACGAAGAAAAACCTACTTTTCATTAGCTGCAACTCTGCTTCTACTGGGTCTACAGACCTCATGTCTGTATACACCATTTTTTTCAATTTTTGATGGGCTATATTTTTGCTAAGAATATTTTTTTCGCTGAAATACTTACTTTTTGAGTTATCTCCGAAAAACCGTCCAAAAACATGTTTTATTTTGTTAAACACGAACATATTCACTCGCAAATAAAGTATTGACTTAGTGAAAAAACTCTATAGAAGAAAAGTTGTTTAGATTTAGTCATTTTATCCAATTCCGGTCTTACTCTGAATGTATTTTTTTCATCTTCGAGAGGGGGGTATTTCCCTCCATTTTTGTAAAATGGAGGGGATGTAGAATTGTAAACTTTTTCTTATATAATAATAGACTATTTCAACTACCTACCTATTCCCAAATTTTCATCCTTCCTTTATTTTTTTTTGGGTCAGATTGTTCTTTGATCGGGCATTAGTATTACCTTTGATCTAAGTTATGCAATTTTCTGAATGATTCTATACTAACCTTTAAGTTTTATTGTCTCTGCCTTTAGCAGAAGAATAATATACTTTACTCACAAAATAATTTGAGTATGCCTATCTAGGTTTTTTCCGCTTCCATCAGGATTTCTTATCATCAAAATCATGATTGCTTTCGCCTGTGTTTTCTTTCAATTCACTTTCGTTTTCTTCTAAATTGAATCTGACGGTTCGTTTCTTATTTTCTCCCGATTCAACCACTATATTTTCCTTAACGATTTCATCCAAATGCTTCTTTGTTTGCTCATTTACTTCAGTTGCTTCTGTTGTATCTGCGCTTTCTTCTAATTTAAGTCCTCCAGGGAGAGAAGCTTTCAAGTCCAATATATCAGGATCATCATATGATCCATTAGGTTGATCATATTGACCATCCTGCTCATCAAAGCTAGCATCTTCCTCTGTATAGTTAGTTTCAGGGTTTTGGCTACTGGTACAATCTGCTATATCAGTTTTATCCGAAGGTACTTCCTCATCTCCCTCTGTAAAGTTAAGTTCGGGGTTTTGGCTGCTTGTACAATCTGGAACATCAATTTTATTCGAAGGTGTTTCCGCATCTTCCCAATTTTCATCAGCAGTTTGCTCGCAATTTGTTGATTGAAACTCCGTATTATTCTCACATTTTTGTTGATCTCCTCTCGTACCTCTTCCTCTCCTAGGACCACCTCCTCTTCCTCTACCTCTACCCCTGCTTCTATATTCTCCATCTGAAAATCTTCCTCTCCCTCTCTGGCCATCAGATGGATATCTACTTCTGTTATATTCAGAATAATTGGAGACAGAACCTTGTCCTTCACCAGATGGATATCTACTTCTGTTATATTCAGAATAATTGGAGGCAGAACCTTGTCCTTCACCAGATGGATATCTACTTCTGTTATATTCAGAATAATTGGAGGCAGAACCTTGTCCTTCACCAGATGGATATCTACTTCTGTTATATTCAGAATAATTGGAGGTAGAACCCCTGCCTCTACCTCTAAAGTGTCCTTCGGATCTCTCACCATCGCCATCATGATGCCTATATTCAACACTTCTACTCCTAACTTGACTACCTCTTTGGTCATGTCTTCTCCGTTCCACACTTTTAGCCCTAATCCTTTGCTCTTCGTCAGCTGGCTCCCCTATATTCCTTCCCCTTCCCCTTGATCTTATGGTCCTTCCTCTTGTAAAACTGCCTCTGCCACGTGGCAGTTGATAGTCTGGTACATGTCTGATGTCCGCCAATTTAGAATCTTCAAGTGCAGAATAATTTCTTTCTCCAGTGGAGGTACTAACACGAACTTGAATATTCATGGGATTTTGAATGAACAAGTCTGGGTTTTTTTGTCTTCCTCTACCTCTACCACTATTCGAACGTTGTAGACTGGTACTGGCCTAATAAAAAAAATATATGCTATTACTATTTTTATCTGAAATAATTAGGCTATTGATTATATTCAAAATAAGATAGCTAAAAGGAACTACAACGTTAACGGGGTTTTATTATTTCATATGGTCAATGGACATCTATATATGAAAAAACCGCGGAGTGCTATCATTTAAAGGGGTGCGTTTTTGAGAAATGGGTGAATTAGTCCTTGGGCACAGTTTACATTAAGGTGAGTTCTGTGCACTTTTGGTACAAACATATCTACATAAAAATTGTTCCTGGTTAAATTTCCTATCTAAATATCACTTTTTAAAGTCAATGATACTTTTTTTACAAAAATATATTCAAAAGAAAAAGCAGAAAGAAACCCAAAAGAAAGAAATTTTGTTTTTTGTCCCATAACTTTTGTCCACGATAGACATTGCTTTACAGAAAAAAAACCTACATATTTCTTCTTTAAAATGTTGTTTAGTAGAGGTAATTTGGATTTATAGTTTTCGAAAAATGATTTTTCAAAGTTTGCCACTCACAGCAATTTTGGGCAATTTTAACTTTAGGTATATGCAATGGTACACGTAATAGGAAGAGAAATCAATTACCTTTAAAATGGTCTACTGTATAACGTTGTACGACTTTTTTTTTTTTTAAAGAGATTATGGTTTTTCAAGGTTTTATACTTTTAACGATTTTTTATAATATAATATAAAAATAAAACAATATTATTATATCATATGTTATATAATATTATATAATAAAACAGCTTATTTTGTTTACTTTAAAATTGTGGATCATCTATATTTAAATAATGGAAACCGACTGATTCTTTGATATTTTTTTACCTGTATTGTTTAAAATTATTTCTTTTACAAAAATTACATAAACATTAGTCTTAAAAACATCACTTTAGTTAAAATTATTTAAACGTTGACATTTAAAAAAATTTCAAAATCAAAGTTAGCATTAGCTTCAATTTCTTCCTCTGACACCTCAGTTATCTTAGAGTTTCCACAATTAGTACCCATGCACATGCACCCTTTGCAGAATATTGAACAACTAATTCCTATCTTCCTACAACCGCAGTTTTTTGTACATCCTTTGGTACATTTACATGCTAGTTTTTTCAAGCAAAGCTTGTGGTGAAGGAGCTTTGACAGTAAATATTGGAATTAATTCATATTTTGAAGTTTGTCCGGCCGAGTTAAGTGGATCCAAAGTATTAATACCTATAAAAAATAAGATTCAATCATAACACACAATTACATAAAAAAGTTATAATAAGAAATTTAAAAAATAATCTTAAAATCAAAAATCGTTGCAAGTACATACTTATTACATTTTGAAAAAGCATATCTTATTCAAAAATAATCCTAGAATTTTTTATAATACACCATTTTAAAGTAAACAGAATAAGCTTCCTTTTTTATTATATAATATATATACCTAAATGTATAAAAAAAAGTTATAATGAGAAATTTAAAAAATAATCGTAAAAAATATAAAAACTTATTAAAAATATAAAATCTTGAAAAAGATAACCTCTTTAAAAGAAGTCGTACAACATTATACAGTAGAACATTTTAAAGGTAATTGATTTATATTCCTCTTACATGTACCATTGCATATATGCCTAAAGTTGCGTAGAAAAAAGTTACAGAACAATATTTGCGAAATAACAAGGAAAATTGACCAAAATTGCTGTGAGTGGCGAACTTTAAAAAATCATATTTCGAAAACTGTAAATCCTAATGACCTCTACCAAACATCATTTTAAAGAGAAAATATGTAAGTTTTTTTTCTGTAAAGCAATGTCTATACCTATATCCCCGTGGACAAAAGTTATGGGACAAAAAACAAAATTTCTTTCTTTTGGGTTTCTTTGTGCTTTTTCTTTTGAATATATTTTTGTAAAAAACAGTATCTTTTACTTTAAAAGGTTATATTTAGATAGGAAATTTAACCAGGAACAATTTTTATGTAGATATGTTTGTACCAAAAGTGCATAGAACTCACCCTAATGTAACCTGTGCCCAGGGACTAATTCACCCATTTCTCAAAAACGCACCCCTTTAAATGGTAGCACTCCGCGGTTTTTTCATATATACAGATTCATTGACCATATGAAATAATAAAACCCCGTTAACGTTGTAGTTCCTTTCTATAGTACATAATCAATAGCCTAAATTGTTATAATAAATAAATGCTATCAAGAATTCTTAAAAATTTTAAAGCTATAAAAAAATTATAAAATGTTGAATTATAATAAAATTATAAAATGTATTTCATTAGTGCACTAAAGTCTTTCCCTCATTAGATAAATTCTATCAGCATTCAGCATTTTGTATTTTCAACATAATTTATTACATAATCTGAAAAAAATGCCTACAGCGGAATATCCCACATGAAATGAAACTATATAGTTTAGTCAAACAAATAAAAAAGGAACACAAAGAAAAACATGGAGAATGCTGATCAAAGAAAAAAGAAAAGAGGTGAATGAACTAATAAAAACGAGTCACATTCAGTAGGAAACATGAGCATACTATTTTCTAAAGGTAATGATATAGTCCAGAGAAATAAGATTTTTCTCGTGACACATCCCCCTCCAGGCCGAAACCAAATTGTTTGAATAGTATGGACATCTATATTAATAATCTTTACGTTTCCTGCCGCCGATTTTGATGATATACATAGTTATAAACAAATTAACATCAAAAAACCGTAAATTTTCGCTTTTTTCGTAAAAAACAAATTTGAGAGTAAGAAACTCATAAATCGTCTAAAAAATTTCAATATGACGTTCGCTGAATATGTCTATCCTTATTGGTTGCTTAGAAAATTGCAAA
Source organism: Diabrotica virgifera virgifera (assembly GCF_917563875.1). Taxonomy (NCBI): domain Eukaryota; kingdom Metazoa; phylum Arthropoda; class Insecta; order Coleoptera; family Chrysomelidae; genus Diabrotica; species Diabrotica virgifera. Next base: position 18,260,927 of record NC_065445.1, on the reverse strand, counting down.
ATAAATCATAAATTTTGAGTTTTTATAAATATTCATAACTTATGTAAAAATTAACTTAGAACCTTATTACACGAATTGTTGAGACTTCTGGTGTTTAAATTATATTTTAAATTTCAAAGCAATTGGTCAAATAGTTTAAAAGTTATTTAATTTGTTTATCCCAAATTCATTTTTTTTTGCAACACTATAAGTCAGAAAATTATGAGGTTACAGTAACACTTCTGACAGTTTATGGAAGAAGAACATTTATACTATTGACTTAATTATAAAAAAATGACAAAAAGTAATTTTAAACAGTGTAAAATTATTTTGCAAAAACAAGTTGATTGTTTGCTTACTTATAAACAATTAGAATAACTTTTTAACCGTTACCCGTAGAAAAATTATTTTTTCATATTTGGAAAGACTGAATTTTTATACACATTTAGAAAGAAAAACATAGCGTTGCAAAAAAAATTAATTTGGGATAAACAAATTAAATACCTTTTAAACTCTTTAACCAATTGCTTTGAAATTTAGGGTATGATTTAAGCACCAGAAGTCTCAGTATTCCGTGTAATAAGAACGTTCCAAGTTAATTTTTACATAAGTTATGAATATTTATAAAAACTCAAAATTTATTATTTATTTTGCAATTTTCTAAGCAACCAATAAGGATAGACATATTAAGCGAACGCCATATTGAAGTTTTTTATACAATTTATGAGTTTCTCACTCTCAAATTTGTTTAAAATACTTAACTTTTTGGTTATAGACGAAAAAAGCGAAAATTTACCGTTTTTGATCTTCATTTGTTTATAACTATGTATATATCATCAAAATCGGCTGCAGGAAACATATAGGTTATTATTAATATAGATGTCCACACTATTCAAAAAATTTGGTTTCAGCCTGGAGGGGGTTGTGTCACCAACAGGATATTTTTTTCTCTTATTTTTTTGAACTAATAATAAACCGCAGAAACATGACCTGATACAGAAAAAAAAGAATGGTAGAAACAGCAGAGATGAAAGCCCTTAGAAAAGATACGATGGGACAAAGTTAGAAGTACAGAGATATGAATGAGATGCAAAGTTAGAGAACGTCCAGGTCTGGGTAAGGAAAAGAGTAGAATTGAATGAGCATATTATAAGCCGAATGACAACAAATATCGTAGTAAAGACGGCGATAGTCGGTACCCAAATAAAGACAGTTATGTCTACACAACAAGAAACTTTGCATGAGATTTCCATTTTTCAGGAAATTGTTTTGAAATTTCCAAATTTTTTGTTAAACCAAGTGATGATAGATTTTCAATGTGTATCCAAATTAGCTTTTCCCTGAATTCTATGAGAGAATTTAACAAAAATCAAAATTTTTCATTTTCTGAAAAATTAGATTTTGTGAAAAATCTTAATGCAATAGTAATTTAATTGCAATATTGTCAAAACGAGAATCAAAGACACTTTTGTTGAGAATCAAAAAACAAACAATTTCTATATACAGGGTGTTTCATTAATAATTGTCCATATAGTAACTGGAGAAATCTTAGCACAAAATACGAAGATTTAACCTGAAACACTTAAATAAAATGTGGTTCCTTACTGAGTTACAGGGTGTTTTAACTAAAAATTAAAAAAATATTTTTGCTCAGCATTTTAAAACTATTCGACGTATCCTTTTCATACTTGGCAAGAAGTATAGGTACTACACAAACTACTAAATTATGTTAAACAAACGTTTCTGGCGATTACCAGAGGCGCACGACGGGGGAAAGTGAATGGTTGACCCTTTCTAAATTCTACGCCACTGGCGGAATTTCCCTTTTATTTCAAATTTTGGATTATCCAATACTTTCTATAAAAATAATATACTCTTCATTCGTAACGATAAAGTCATTAGTTTTCGAGATCTTTGAAGTTAAAAATAAAACGACACAGTTATTTTGATTAATGTATTGTCTCGCTTCATTTTTAATTTCAAATATCTCGAAAACTAATCATTTTTTCGTTAAGAATGAAGAGTATATTATTTACATAAAAAGTATTGGAAAATCAAAAAATTACACTAAAGTAGTAATTTCGTCAGTGGCGTAGAATTTGGGAAGGGTCAACCAGCCACTATCCCCCGTCGTACGCCTCTGGTAGTAGCTAGAAACGTTTATTTATTTTAACTTAGTAGGGTATACAGTACCTAAACTTTCTGCCAAGTATAATAAGGATACGCTAAATAGTTTTAAAGTACTGGGTACAAAATAATTTTTAAATTTTAATCATATGAATCATATCATAAATTAATCAAAATAACTGTGCCATTTAATATTTAACTTCAAATATCTCGAAACCTAATGACTAATCGTTACCAATGAAGATTATTTTTTATTATTTATTTATTTATTATTTATTTATTATTTATACATATGACCTGGCCTCTAGTGACTAATCCAGGTCGTTTTTTCCTGATGGGATTACAGATATTTTTTTTATATTTTTACATTTTTTACTCAACTATTAAATCTATTTTTACAATAACAATTTGCCATAATCTCTTAATTACGTATAACAAACAAATTTAAATAAACAATTTAAAATATTTTTGGTACTATCAACTCCCTTCTAAGTTATAAAGACAGTCCCTCTATTTTCAGAAGAGAGTTGGTAGTTTTTTTTTTTTTTTTATTTTTTTTTTATTTTTATGAATTATGTATTGAATTATTATTTTTATTTATTTATTTTATATTGAATTATTATTATTATAATTGTAAATATCTATTTTTGAATTTATATTTTATTTTATTTATTTTAACTTTATCTTACTCAACTTCATCAGGGTTGGATTATTGGTTGTCTTCTTCTATTATTATAGATTTCTTGTTGTTTTTTAGATATTATTTGTGCGAGATTGTTTAATATTTCAAAATATTCTTCATTTTGTAATATATCTCTTATTTCAATTCTTTCTAATCTTCTTCTCATTTCTCTGTGTTCTTCATTTTCTATAGTATTTTCACAATGTAACACTATATGTTCTGGTGTACCTAGTTCTCCACATTCACAATATGCATCATCTTTTAAGTTAAATCTTTCCAAATATGTTGGGTACGGTCCATGTCCTGTTAAAAAGTGTATTAAACCTTGTTTTGGATTAAAATAATTTGGAATGTTTTCTAATATTGGTATAAAATTGTATAAACGTCTAGATTTTGTTGAATTTTCCCATTCATTTTGTCTTTTTCTATTTATTATTTCTTTTAATTCTCTTTTATTTCTTATATCTAATCCTATTATTTGTATTATTTTTTCATGTTTTTCTTTTTTTAGCCAATAATTACATGCTCTTTTTTGTGTTTCTAAATGCATTGGCATTACTCCAGTTAAAACTGTGAGTGCCTGTGTTGCAGTTGTTCCAAATGCTCCCGTCATTCTTACAAGAAATCCTCTCTGAGCTCTATTTAATTTTTCTGCGTTTTTTTTATTTATTAATCTATGTGCCCATACACTTGAACCGTACCCTACAATTGATGCAAGTATTGTACTTAGGTATATTCTCATCTGTCGGAACGAAATTCTATATTCCTTCTGTGCTAGACTAGCAATGCTATGCATGATCTTTGTTGCCTTTTCACAGACACAATTCATGTGTTTTGTAAATAATTTTTGTTCGTCTATTATAATACCTAAATATCTTGTTTCCATTTTTCTTTTTATTGTTTTCCCTCTAATTTTTATAATTGGATCTCTTTCTAAATTTCCTTTTATTAAACTATATGTTGTTTTTGAATCTGATATTGTTAATTTTACTTTATTCATCCAATCATTTACTCTTATTAATACTTCATTTGATTTATTTTCTAATTCTCTTCTTGAGTTTGCATCTATGATCAACAACAAATCATCTGCATATGCTATGCTTCCAAGCACTTCAGGATCTATAGTCAATTGTTCCAACAGTTCCTCTAGCATTACATCCCAGAACATAGGTCCACAAACTGATCCTTGTGGACATCCTTTTGTGATATGTTTTGTCTTTTTTCCTGTTGGACAGCTTAGGCTTGCATATCGGTCTTGACAGTAGTTTCTGAGACTTCCGTACAGATTCTTTGGACATCTCATTCTTCGAAGTCTTTCAAAGAATGACGGCCACCAAAGATTGTCAAAAGCCCCAGACACGTCTATAAAGATCATTAAAACATACTTTTTTATGCTTTAAAAAATAATAATTTTAAACATAATTTACCAATGAAGAGTATATTATTTACGTATAAGGTATTGGAGAATCTAAAAATGGCACTAAAATAGTAATTTGTCCAGTGGCGTAGAATTTGAGAAGGGCCAACCATTCACTATCCCCTGTCGTACGCCTCTGATAGTAGCTAGAAACGTTTGTTTATCATAATTTAGTGGGGTGTATAGTAGTGGCACTTTCTGTCAAGTATGAAAAGGATACGTCCAACAGTTTTAAAATGCTGAACAAAAATAGTTTTTAAATTTTTAGATAAAACACCCTGTAACTCAGTAAAGAACCACATTTTATTTAAGGGTTTTAGGTTAAATCTTCGTATTTTGTGCTAAGGTTTCTACAGTTACTATATGGACAATTATTAATGAAACACCCTGCATAAAACCTTATTGGTGCATTTTTCACAGACATAAGTAAAAAAACTGCTAAAATTGGCTATTCTTTTCTGAAAAATTCATAACTTAGGTAGGTCCTATTAAAATTGGAAAGTTATTTTTTTTATTTCTTTAGAAAACATATTAAAATTATAAAATAATTCTCTTTATTAACCCTTAAACGCCCAAGGGTGGGCAAAAAATGTCCACCTAATGCGTATTCCCTTGTAACATATTTATTACGTGTTTAAAAATTTTTCAAAAATTATTTATTGTTAAAAAGACAAAGACAGCCCTTTATCGAATGTTAATTTGGTTCTACCGATATTTTTGAAAATAAAAGTAATATCTTGAGTTAAATATGGGAGGGCATAAAAAGTACACCTTGGTAAAACTTGTTACTAAAGGTTTCTATATTCTATATTATTTCTCGTTGGTATGAAGATACTCCATATAATTATCGATGTATAAACATATAATCGACATAATTATCTGCCAATGAGGAGGCTGAAAGGAAGAATGTGGAGAAAATCGACAAATATGAATTACTGGCTTTTACTGGTATATTAATTTTGATGTACATTGTAATTTTGTTGTAAGGTTTGTAAATTGTTTATATTAATATTTTAGAAGATGCTGTGTGTATTAAGCATAAGATTCTTAAGTTTAATCCATTTCCAACAACTCTCAATAAATATATTAGCTATTTTCTAGGTGGACATTTTTTACCCACCATTGGGCATACATGCAACCTAAAAAGGGTTGGGCGTTTAAGGGTTAAACTCTTATATTTTTGTGTAGCGAAAAATGTAAAATACAGCTCCGAACATTGCTACAGTAGGAAAAATGAAAGAACACCCATGAACGAACATATAAAACACGCTGTATTTTCCTGTCACTGTGTCATACAAAAAATTGGCCAGCGCAAGTACATGTAATAATTATTACTACATGTACATGTAATAATTATTATTACATGTACTTGCGCTGGGTAATTTTCTTTGTGACATGGTGACAGGAAAATACCGCGTGTTTTATATGTTCGTTCATGGGTATTCTTTCATTTTTCCGACTGTATGAACAAGTGATTTCACTTTTGGAGCAGAAAAGTGGTGGATTGAAGGAAGAGAGGAGAGCTGTGTACAATGTGAAGTTTTCACTTCGCCTCACAATCACATTCTGTTGAGTTAGTATAAGATGATTTGAGTAATCTACTTTAGATTGTTTTATAAAGTAGAATAAATTCAGACACCTTAACCCATTCACGACACGACTGCATATGCAGACACTTACAAAAGGGAAATTACTGTCTGGATATGAAGACTGGTCCAAGAATGTGTTAAGTAAAGATATGCAGTTATTCTCACTTAGCTGCTTTGAGATACATAGAATCTATTGAGATACATTTCAGGTTAATAGTACAAGCGCCCCTATACTACACCAGTACCACTGTTTGCTTATCTAAGTTTTTTTAAAAGGGTCTGAGAAATTGTTCCATACATTGTAAAAGAATTATAATGATTTTTCTACTTTAAACACTCAGCTCTTACCAAAATACTGTACAACATACCTTAGGATTATAGCCCTCATTATCCCTTGGCGAATTTTTTGAATAATTATAGGTGGGGTCTGGTGGAGGACCACTTCTTGACTAAAAATTATAAATAAATGTATTTAAACTGAGATAAAAATTCGAAAATAATTTACCTGTTCATGTATCCTGTCAATGTGTTGTCTTAGATCGGTCACATTTAATTCATCAAGAGTTCTTTGTACCTGATAAGTTGAAGGAGCTGAAGCCCTGCTGTCTCCTCGACCTCTGCCTCTCCCGCGATGGGGCGGCCGGTGAAACGATCTACCTCTGTAATAATTGTCTGATTTTTCGTAATATTGAGGCGGGTCCCCCATTTTGAAGGTTTTTTTACAATGTCAGCAATTATTATATTTTATCTATGCAAGAGCAGGTTCAAATAATTTCTTGCAGGTAAAACCCATAGGCATAACCTCTTCAGTTATCAAGTTATCGTGACACGTATTTTGAGTGACAGACAGTGACACTAGACAATTAAACCGTGTTGCCAAATAAAAGTTAATTTAAAGTTAGATACAACTTCTTATCCACATTCATGATATTCTTCATTCTTCCACTCAACATGTTACAATTATTACAAAAACACAATATCATTTACGACACAAGATTTATTTTGTTTTATTACTTTTAATGAAAGTTCCTAATCTATTTATAAGTTCTCAGTGCGATTAAATAAATATTTTTTTAGGCTGAACAGACGGCACCATTGCAAAGATACTTAAGGATGACATCATCCTCCATAAACACCATTTCAAGTTTATGTATTTCTCTTTCTCTAAATTGTATACACCAAATATCGCTATCCCCTTTTAATACATTAAGCAGTAACATCAGTGCTGTAGCTGGAAATTATTTGATTGGGTTTTTATAGTGTTTAAAAATTATTTCTATTAATTTCTAGAATTGTGGAGTGTACCACTTTCATCGGAATCTTTCTTTTTCCGTATCTGGGTCTCCAATATTTTGATGCCTCAGAAGCCAAACGGTGTAAGTCAATAAATGTTTGATAATAATAATGAGATAATATACAGGGTGTAACAAAAATACAGGTCATAAATTAAATCAAATATTCTGGGACCAAAAATAGTTCGAATGAACCTAACTTACCTTAGTACAAATATGCACATAAAAAAAGTTATAGACCTTTGAAGTTACAAAATGAAAATCGATTTTTTCGAATATATCGAAAACTATTAAAGATTTTTTATTGAAAATGGATATGTGGCATTCTTATAGCAGGAGCATCTTAAAGAAAAATTATAGTGAAATTTGTGCTCCCCATAAAAATTTTATGGGGGTTTTGTCCCTTAAACCCCCCAAACTTTTCTGTACGTTCCAATTAAATTATTATTGTGGTACCATTAGTTAAATTCAACATTTTTAAAACTTTTTTGGCTCCTAGTATTTTTTTGATAAGGCAGTTTTTATCGAGTTGCGGCTTCTTTTTTAATATGTTTACATAAAAATTTTATAGGGGTTGTATTCCTTTAAACCCTCCAAATGTTTGTGTACGCTCCAATTAAACTATTACTACGATACCATTAGTTAAACACAATGTTTTTAAAAGTTTTTTGCCTCTTTGTATTTTTTCGAGAAGGCACCTTTTATCGAGATATGGCTTCTTTTTTAATACGGTTCAAAATATACCTAAAAATGTAAATCATACATAAATTTTTATATTATTACCAAGTCTCCATAATCGTACTTAACCATAACAAATATTTGGTGGATTTGACAAATATTCAAAATATCTCGATAAAAACTGACTTTTCGAAAAAGTACTAACAGCCAAAAAAGTTTTAAAAACAATGTGTTTAAGTAATGGTACTACAATAATAATTTAATTGGAACGTACACAAAAGTTTGGGGGGGTTTAAAGGAACTAAACCCCCATAAAATTTTTATAGGATGTCCAAATTTCACTATAATTTTTTCTTAAGATGCTACTGTCATAAGAATGCCATATGTCCATTTTTAATAAAAAATCTTTAATAGTTTTCGATATATTGGAAAAAATCGATTTTCATTTTGTAACTTCAAAGGGTTGTAATTTTTTTTATATGCACATTTGTACTGAGGTAAGTTAGGTTCAATAAAACTATTTTTGGACCCAGAATATGTGATTAAATTTATGACCTGTATTTTCGTTACACCCTGTATAATAATTATATGTTTGTGAAAATAGTTTCAGAAAAATGAGGAGCCATTAAAAATAAATAAAACGTCTTTATTGATTATAATATAAGTATTCTATTTATAAATAAAAACAAGGACTAGATATTTGTTGTTGTTCTATTCTTTTTTCTTTTTCTTTTATGGTCTTTGGGAACTGCGCCCATTTAGCCAGCAACACTTCTTGAAATCGACGCCTCACCATACACAAACACCATTACGAATCCATCTCCGAATCCATTACAAAAACAATTAAGGGTAGGTAATGGAAAAAAACTTTTCGCACCCAAATCGTTCAGGGTGACTAACCATAACCACATACTAAGTAGGGATACTGGGTATTATTAATTTACACGACTAATAATTTTATAATCTAAAGTTTCAATTTACACGACTTAACATAATTTAGAAGAATCCTAAAGATTGACGGTTTGTTCAAAGCTAGTAAGTTCATCAGATTATATGGGGGATAAACGTTTTCTTACAATAGATATTCAACATGTATTCAACAAATTTCTTTTTGTCACATATTTGTCACATGCAAAAAATATATGATCCAAGTCACTTATTGTATTGCAATTTTCGCACAAATCCGACTGTATCATATTGATTTTATATAGATGTGCGGGATAACAGGCATGGCCAAATTTTAGTCGAGAGATAGTAACAATATCGTGTCTTGAAAAATTTAAATTTTTATGCCAATAATCTGTCGGAATTTTCGGATGTAAAAGAGTATACCTTGTCGGACAATTATTTACACAGTATTGATTCCATTGAAGTTTCCAGTTATCATGTAATCTGGTTTTACTTATGGTTATACATTCTTGAAGTCCAATATCATTCAATGTTTCCTCGCCACTGAAAATGCTGTCTTTTGCCAACTGATCTACTTTTTCATTATTTTCGAGTCCAATATGAGCTTTAATCCACGTGAATACTATATAACACTGCATAGTTGTTAGATTAGATAATAGTATCTTTATTCTTTGATGTAGGGATTTACGTTAACAGAATTTTCGTCTAGTTGACCAGAGAAACTTTTTAAAACTGATAATGAGTCGGATAATATTTTATTTGTTTTAGATTTTTATTTTCGGCGTATTGGCATGCTTTTATGATAGCTATGGTTACTGCTGAAAATATTGATGTATTGGAATTCAGTTTAAATTTTTCTTTGACATCTAGGCACAGCCCACACCATCACTTTGTTTTGAAGCATCGGTATATATTTGTAGGTGATTAGGGTATTTTGCAGTATAATCATTAAGGGTAGTTTTTCTAAGTATGTGAAGTTCAGAATATGAGGGAATTACAATTATTGATGTTTCTAAAGCCTGAAAGAAATCCAATTGAGGTGGCTTTTTAATTTTTGTTGTATTCTAATGTGTTAACATCCATGTTACATCTCGTAAGTCATTTTTAGGGAGAATTTGACACTTTTGACTGACTTTTGACTTACACCGTTTGACTTCTGAAGCGTCTATTTAGCATAATTATTGCCAATGCTGTTCGGCCTTGTTTGTAGCATATTTGACGTGATAGCCAAATATCTGCTTAGTGTCCACCATCACTTCTAAATATTTAACCTTTTCGGTCGGCATTATTCTTTCTCCCTTTAGGATGAAGGAGATGTGATCTCTGTCTCTTGGTCCTTTTAGTATCAGAGCGTTGTCAGTGCTTTTTGGTTCCAATAGAGATTTTGGATAACTCTTATATTATTTATTTTTTCTTCAACGTTAGTGTTTTGTAGGTAACCTTTTTTTTTTCATTGCGTCGTGTTTTACGGTGTCAAACGATCTTTCATAATCGAGGAATGTAATCAATATAGGTTTGTTCCAACACAACAAGAAACCGTCCGTTAATTTTATAGTAACGTGATCGTTACATGACGGTTCTTCGTCGTGTTGGAAGAAACCTATTATATCCTTTAATTAATCCATGCAGTTTCACGTGTACATTTCGATGTTGAGGATGAGAAGGAATATTTTCAGCATATGGCTCATTAAGCTGATTGTTTGAGTGCTGAGTGTTTGCATTTTGCCGCTGTTTGTGACTTAAGAATCATGAATAAAGGCAATCCATTGGAATATGGCCGGTGTTTTATATAGCATTGTACCTATTCCAAACGAAAATAAGAACTAGAATCTCCACTGCAAAGAAAATAAGAGGAGTTAAAGAGGAAATATTTAACGTAGAGACGTTAAAAAACCCTATGATAGCTAAGAAATTTGAAGAAAGCCTGAAATTTAAGATAAAGGAGTGTATACATGATATATTTTAAGATATTAACAACTATTGGAGCCAGTGTAGAACCCTATTGGAGGAGGGAGCAACTGAAGTGATTGGAAGACAAAGTCGTGAAACAAAGGTCGGCCAGGTATGATGAGGAATGAGCACAAGCAACGCAAATAAAAAATCAAGCATATACAACGCTCCAAGGACAAAGAACGTGACAAGTAGAGGAAGAGTATAGGCATATGAGAAGAGACGAAAAACGAATACTGAAAAGTAAGAAGAAGGAGCTTATAAAAAACCAACTGAAAGAATTAGAGAAGTATTCCGTTAATTATTATTAACTATTAACTCCGCTATCGCGTCGTTCTGGTCAACAGCAGTCTCGTGCTGGAAATTATCATTTTCCGCACTACTTAGGAAAATAACTATTGGACGTAAATTCATCAGACATACTGTTAAGTCCACGAGTCTTTACCCGTGCGGCATTAATACTTGGCGATATAAAACACATACTTTTTATCTAACATCATTCTCTTCCACGCATGAAACTAATGACAAACCAGCTGCCGCCTGTTATTAAGTAAAAACACATGTTATTTTTATGAACGATCTAGACTCAGTGCATTGAAAAGAGATAGGTACAAAGAAAGATGTTTAGGGATGTTTTCACATAATTTAAGTACAATTTCTGACGTTTAGGTTTGTTTACTTTTGTGGCTGTCAGTTTGTTGAATTTTTTGCTGTTATATATTTTGTCGAATTTTTGCATCTTGAAGTTTTTTATAGTATACAAATAGTCGTTTTCACAACTAATTTTGTATTGGAGTTTGAAATTTTATGATAAGTTTATGTTATTTTCATAGAGGTATATATTAACATAGAGTGAGCCTACACTCCGCGCTTCCTGACGACAAGATTTCTTCGACTGGTTTGCGTTTGCGGTATCTCTTTCTAGCACATTGTATCGAGAAACTAAAATGACATTAAGTGTGAGTGTAGGCACGGAAGGGGAGGACAACTGTAGCAGCTTCACTACGCGTAAGAGTGAAACAGCACTAATCCAAATAAAAAAGATGGTGTCGTCACTTCGCTCTAAATGACACTCTGTCTATGATAATATATAAGTCTATGCTTATTTCGTATGCTGTAAATGATGACGCACGGGTAAAGACTCGGGGACTCAACTGTGTTTATTCGAGGTGTGCAAGTACTTGGAGGGGATACGAGAAACGATCGTGCGCGAATAGCGGAGAAATCTTGCAACTTTCCTAAATAAATCATATTGTCAATTGAAATTGTCAAATTGAGGTATATTTCATACTTACTGTCATTGAAGAAGAAAAATTATATATTGCTCCACAATATTGAGATGATATGCAATTATTATATATAAAGGTAAATTTAATTAAATGTATTTTGCTTGCAGTACTGCATTTTAATAACTAATTTTATTTACTACATACAATTGTTTACGTTTTAATAACATAACCTGAATCTGACTTTTTCTTCATATTATTTTTTTGGACTATTGCCTTAACAATTATCCAGTAACCAGGACTAATATAATTGGCCAATATAATTAAAAGTGCGAAAAATGTTGCTGAGCGTAGAAGCCAGGTGTCGCTTTGCCGAACTTGCACGGTCCCAATAGGGCTTTTCATTCACAGTCATTTGTTTCGAGCTTCTGTCATGTGTCACATAATGTTATTGGCATAATACTAATGATACAAACCAAAGATGTATGACGTAGATATATTAATATTATGTGACACATGACAGAAGGAAAACGGATTATGACGTAAACGCTATAATTTTGAGGTTTACCATCTTTGATGTGAACCATCACATCAAAATAAACAGGCTGCGGTGGCTAGACCACTTAGAAAGAATGAACGAGATAGAGCTGTCGAGACACACTTATAATCAAAGATTTGATGGAATGAGGAGAAAAGGCTGGTCCAGAGCACGATTTAAGGACCAAGTGGAAGACGACTTACAAGTGTTAAGAATACAAAAATGGAAATCCAAGACGAAGAATGATAGGAAGGAATGGAAACTGATCCTAGAACAAATAAGCTCACTATGGTTTGTAGAGTCAATGATGATGATGCAAATAGTAGTTAGTAGATTCGGTCTATACGCTATGAGCTTCGCTGGTGTCGCTCCTAGCGGTTACTAATTCAACTTTTACTGGTAATTTTTAAATTTATTATTTAATTGTTATCGCTTAAAATTTACAACGCAAAAAAGTAATTAAATTGTAATCGATTTTTTTAAGATTTTTCCAATCATTTTGACGTTCTATTGATAAAATATCAATTTCTTACTTCGGATACTTTGACAATAATCGTGTAGATGGCGCTAAGATTATAATAGATTATTTATAATTAGATATTACGGAACATTAAAAAAACTTAAATTCAGTATTTAAAACGTAAGTATATTTAAGGTAAAAATATATACCACAGCTTTGACCAACTAATATTGTTTATAATTAATGTTTTTAATTTTAATTTTAAATTAATCACTTTGACATTTATGTCAAATTTCCGGTAAACGTTTACAAACTTGTCACTACTGGCGTTCGCGAATTTGTAAATATCCCCTCTACGTACGAGCTCACAGCGTATAGGGCTTTTCATTCACAGTCAGTTGTTTCGAGCTTCTGTCATATGTCGTATAATCCGTGTATATTTATTATATTACAAAGATTATAAAAGATATGACAGAAGCTCGAAACAAATGACAATCGATGAAAAGCCCTATTATCTTTGCATGCAGTGGGCATGTACATACGTAGTCTCTTTGATCTACTGGTATAAATTACGATACCCCCTATTGAAATTTAAAATTAGCACCGCTACTGTCAAAACTTAGACGGTTCCCGCATCCTTTTCTAAACGAAGACACTCTACATTTTCAATTGTTTATGCGCACGCGTACTGAGTACTAGATGTTAGCTGTCATGAAGGGCGTTTGCGTTTGTGAATTAATGGACAAGTGATTTAAAGTATTTACGGTAAATATCGGTTTTATTAATAAAAGAGTGGTTGTGTTCAAATATTATTGCTTCACCGAATAGGTAAGTCTTCCAAACATTTTTAATCCGTGCTTATTTCACCGATAAAGTCCACTTGTGACCTGAATATGGCCGACTCTAGGTGTAACCACTACAAATTTGGGTAATTGTTCCTCTTCTGTTATCTCACGGATTGTAATAGATCTATTTTATTAATAAGGGGTATTCAGTTATAAGTATATTTGAAAAAGAAGGGTCAGTAAGGGAATTTAATATAAATAAACAGGTTCAGAGGGTCATCAGGTGCAACAAATGACAGTTTTTGATGCCCAGTGTCAGTGAACTCTAATATAGGGCATTATTTTTAGTTAAAACAATATTATGAGGTGCTATTAGTATCTGTCATAATCTATTGTTTTTTCAGAAAAGCCGACTTGATGTTTTACACTTGTTTTCAAAATTTGCCCATTTTTAAATGCCTGAATTCCATTATTGATTAGTTGTCACAGGAACAAAAATAGATTTTGCGATAAACTTTGATTTTTAAACGATATTAACTTCAATTTAATTAAAAGTTCCTGTATCAACTTCATAATTATTTAACATAGTATATTCCACATGTAATATTCAAGATAAAAGAGGTTATCAATATAAATTTATTGTATAATACTGAAGAGAGGTCAAAAAGTGTGAGATAATAGGCATGTAATTGTTTAACAATAATTTAATGTTGTCCAGGTTTATTTATTAATAACCATGATGTCTATGTGACTCATCATTTTATTGTTGATGACCTTGAATTCTTAATTTTCAACAAATTATACTTATAGAAGAGTAGGTATTATGCAATTATGTTAATTCAGACCTTTTTGTAGTTGAAACTGAAAGTTATAAATAAATCTGCTGTTATGAGTTATGAAATTGTATATTTATTAATATCTTTATAGTAAACTGACCAAAGGATATGTGAGAGTTAGCATGTAAATAATAACAATAATTAAATGTTTGTTCACTTCCACAAGTCATTAAATGATAATTATATCTGTAATGATTGTCATTAACCTGCTGTGGATTTACATACATTTGTTACAGAATTACGGTACAAGATAGTGTATGATTTTAGAAAAAGTTAAAAGGTCCAAATTATTTATTTATTTATTTATTTATTCACGGGCAAGCCCTATTCAGATATAAATGTTACAGTGTTCTAAATTATCATAATATAACAAAGTGGTTTGAGAAAAAATAATTCTATGAGTAGTACAGTTACAAAAAAGAAAAAAGAATAAGATAACATATTATAGGTCAGTACAATTACAAACAAAAGATAACACATATAAATCAATTCAGAAATGTTCCAAGGTATAATGGTTTTGAGTTATCTAATACATACAGGTCATGTAACACTAATCACAATACAAAAGCTCTGGCCGAAAGTATTAAAAAGTTAAAAAGTTAGGGAAGAAATATGCTTTTTAAAGCGGGAAACTGATATATTAACAATTTCGAGGTTATTTAATGAGTTAGCTAATCGAAGAGTTCTAAGAATAAATGTGTTGTAAGAATAATTGAATCAATGAAAAGAAACATAAAAGGTTTGGACCTGCCTAGTTGAACGACTGGGGACAAAATATTTTGGAGAGAAGCTCGGGGCAGTTACACAGCCCGTTGATATTTTTAAATAAAATTATTAAGTCTCTTTGTTTTCTGTGTACCTCAAGAGGAGGTAAGTTCAGTATGCGCTCTAATGCAGAATAGTCGTAGTATACATGCATCTTAGTGGCAGTATGTACATAACAAGAAGAACACAGGAAAGACGAACATTATTTGAAGTCGCAAGACGGAAAGCAGACAAGACATGTAGGAATAAAAAGAGAGCCTATGAAAATGGACAAATAGAAAAAATGGAAGAACATTTCAAAAACAACGAAATTAGAGGGGCTTACGAATACCTAAAAAAGATAAAAAGTGGGTATAAACCTCAAACAAGTCTATGTAAAGATGAAAGTGGGCAAATAATCAGTGACCAACAGAAAGTCACAGAAACCTGGAAGCATTATTTTCAGACACTACTTGGAACTCAAGTAGACATGGAAGATGAAATGGATATGATCTACGTAGAAGAGAATGGAGTAGAAGCTCCAACCATAGAGGAAGTTTTCGAAGCCATTAAGGCCCAGAAAAACAATAAAGCTCCGGGAGTTGATGAAATACCAGCAGAACTATATAAGGTAGGTGGCGACCACCTAGCAAGTCACATCCACGCGCTCATCAGAGACGTATGGCAAGAAGAGAAAATACCCGACGACTGGAAGAAAAGTATAGTATGCCCGATCTATAAAAAACGAGACAAACTCCAGTGCAAAAACTACCGTGGAATCTCTCTACTATATACAGCATATAAAGTCCTCACGTATATTATAAACCAGCGGCTCCAACCACTAGCAGAAAATATTATTGGAGAGTATCAGACGGGCTTCCGACGGGGAAGATCGACCCTGGATCAAATATTCACAGTAAAACAGATCTTGAGCAAAGCATGGGAACACGATATTGATGTTCACAACGTGTTTGTAGACTTCAAACAGGCATACGACTCAGTCAAAAGGAACAAACTATACTATATATTGGCTGAATTGGCAATACCACACAAGTTAATAAGACTCATTAAAGCCACAATGGATGAAACTCAGGCATGTGTAGGAATACAAAACCACCGGACAGACTTTTTTAACATTTCGCAAGGGACTAAAACAGGGAGATGGGCTGGCCCCAACATTGTTTAACCTGGCACTGGAGTATGCGGTTAGGCAAATGCAAACTGGACGAGGAAATCTACTGACCAACCGAACGGTTCAACTGGCCGCTTATGCTGATGATATTAATATTATGAGTAGAACATCAACAGGAGCACAGGAAACATATGCAGAGTTAAAAACACAAACAAAAATGCTAGGTCTGGAAATTAACACAGAAAAAACAAAAATAATGACTCAGACGAGAAGAAATATAGTCCCAGAAAACATTATACATGAAGATGACATTGAAACGGTTGAAAAGTTTACATACCTGGGAGTAGAAATATATGCCGACGGATCAGAAGATGGAGAAATAAGGAAGAGAATAACGCAGGCAAAAAGAGCTTATTTTGCCCTCTCCCATATATTTCGGTCAAAAAGTGTCCACCGAAATACAAAGATGAGAATCTATAAAACCTTAATTCGACCAATAACATGCTATGGCAGTGAAGTCTGGGTGCTGAAAGAAACATCCAAAAACAAACTCGACACATTCGAAAGGAAAGTACTTAGGAGAATACTAGGACCTGTGAGGGAAAACGGAATCTTCAGAAGTCGATACAACAACGAGCTTTATCAACTTTATAAGGAAACGCCCCTGTCAGACTTCATTAGATTACAAAGATTGCAATGGGCCGGACATGTGATAAGAATGGGAGAGGATAGGCTACCAAAACGAGCACTGAATGCTAGAATGCAAGGAAAGAGACCGGTTGGGAAGCCACGAAAGCGCTGGGAAGACACAGTAAACAGCGACGCACAAGCCCTTTTAGGAGTCCGTGTATGGAGAAGAGCAGCCACAGACAGGCAAGGGTGGAGGCAAAAAATAAAGGAGGCCAAGGCTCAATTTGGGCTGTAGTGCCGTAGAAGAAGAAGAAGTGGCAGTATATCTCAGAAAATTGTGTTGGACAGCCTTAAGTTTCAATTTATGAGTAAAGTAATAGGGGGACCAAATTGTGGAACATTAATCAAAATGAGATCTTACCAGGGAGAAATAAAGGGATTTAATAGCTGAAATGTTAGTAAAGTCTCTGGTGGTTCTCTTTATAAAGCCAATCATCTTCATAGACTTCTGTATTGTACTGGAAATGTGTGATTTATAGCTAAGGGCAGAGTCAAGGATCACACCTAGATCCTTAGTTTCAGAGGCAGAATGTAAGGTCAGATTATTTATATTATATTCGAAAATGATTTGACGATGAGTTTGATGAAAACGAAGAATATGGCATTTGGATGCATTCAAACACATACCATTTTGCATACACCAGTTAGATAGGTGATCAATATCACCTTGTAGACTAAGGGCCGGTTGTTCAAACGCTTATAAACAATGACCACTATCAAATATTTAATTACTGTCACCAACTGTCAATGTCAACTTTGATATGTTGCTGAAAACATAATTGATTATAATTATGAGATTAGCTAATCAATTAACATAACAATTATTAACATAATTGATTAACTAATTTCATAATTGTAATCCATAATTATGTTTTCAGCAACCCAAACAAAGTTAACATTGACAGTTGGTGACAGTAATTAAATATTTGATAATAATCATTTTTGATTAGCGTTCGAACAACCGGCCCTTAGTGAATCAGCCTCACATGTGATTATTTTAAAACATTTTAAATCATCAGCGAATAACAAAGTTTCACTTACTTGGAAACAGGGTATTAGATCATTGATAAATATATTAAACAACAGAGGTCCCAAGTGTGATCCTTGTGGTACACCTGAGGTAACAGAGATTGTATGAGAATAGTAATGATTAACCCTGACAATTTGCGATCTTTGCATAAGATAGCTCTTGAGCCACTTCAATATAAGGCCATCAACTCCGTATAAATAAAGTTTATGAATCAAGAGCTCATGATTAACTTTGTCGAAAGCTTTGGATAAGTCAGTGGACAAAGAGTCAACTTGTAAACCCCTCTCAAGAGCATCTGTCAAAAAATCAACATATGTTATGAGACCTAATTCTGCTGATTTTTTGGATGTAAATCCAAATTGTTGGGCCCCTATAATTGGCGAGCAGTCTTAAGTTAAATAATCGGAAATAATGCTCTCAAAAACTTTAGGAATAGCACTAAGAATAGAAATGGGACGATAGTTACCTATATCTGATTTTCGACCTGATTTATATATTGGAGTGACATAAGAGATAATTATGTGGATTTTGTGTATTACTTCACTTTTGATACTCATTTTTAACACGTTAAGACACTCTAGACAAAGTATTGAAAAAATGCCTCCCATGCCAGAGTAGCAGTTTCGTCAATACTTATCAGTCCCTAGGGACCTTCATGGCATATGGGGAACTTACTATATCGGTCCCTAGGGACCGCCATGGAGCTGAACATGTTAAAATGTTAAAGGTTTGTTAACCATCCAGTGGACAACTGAAATACAATTATATGAACACATGGGCGAGAGGAAAAAATAACAAACGAAATAAATTTTTTTTAAACTTTATAGGTACCCATTGTGTATTTTTGTAAAATACAGTAAAACCTCAATTAACTGAAATAGCTGACGGTTTCAATAAAAAGTAGATTTTTATCGCAAAACGGAAACAATTCCATGTTAATTTCTCAACATCATCAACATTTTTCTCATACAACTAAAGAACTCAATTAAATACACATTCCAACTTTGATCAAGAATACTATGTAATTTTACAAGAAGAATACAAAAAAACAATGTTATTTTTAACTACTGAAATTCTTGTTATCCAAAACGGCCTGCCCCCCAATTATTTCGGTTAACAGAGGTTTTAATGTAGTAGTGTTTGCTGATTCAGTATAATTGTAATATTCAAGATTTGTTAGAAATAAAAAAGCATTTAACAATTCTCAATATTTTTGGCATTTTGCTTTTATTATTAGTTTACAACGAAATAAGAAAAGGTACCTAACCCAAAATTCCCAAAAGTAAATATTCCATTTTAAAGGAAAGATAACATTGTAATAATTAATTAACAAACAACAATGTTTAAAAAAAACTCCATACAGAAAATATTAGTAATCAAATTCGGTCAGGACATTCCTTGCAGCATGCTGCATGCTGTTAATTTTATGTACCATAGAGCCAGGAATTCAGAATCGGTTTTTCTGTAATATTTGCAATAATCTCTTTTGTTCTGAGCAGGTGTTCGGAGCAGGTCATCTTCTAAAAGAATTCTAGTTCATTTAGTAGCTGTTCATGTGCTCGTAACCAAACTCACTCCAGGAATCTCATGTGATTTACTTTGTTGCATATGAGTCTGTGTGTGAAACTAAATGCTAAATGTATGATGTAAACACACTGTATTAAATTTAGGGGAATTACAGAGGTAACTTTATATCAAGCCAATATAGATGAGCATAAAGTTATTAAAAAAATACATGTTTGGTCAGGTGAGGCCTGTGAGGACCATTAGCGGTTCTTTTAAGTAGTTCTATGTTCTATATATCTTTTTTTTTCAAAATTTTTAAAGGAATTCAATTTTTAATGGTAGAAAAGGTATATAGGGTTTCTGTTTTATCAATAAAAAATTACCAAGTACTTTCAAAGGTATTTTTATACTGTCTATTCTGTAAAAGAATGCTGATATGGTAACCAACAGAAGTTTCACTTTTCTATGCTTAGAAAGAGTACATATACAATGTCAGGTTACCATATTAGTAAGCTCTCCGATCAAGATGTTCTCCTCTAAATTCACAATCAAGATGCAGTAGAAATAAACAAACCAAGACATGTTAAATGTTACTAGGAGCACTCCCAAATCATAATTTACAATGTATGTGCATTGTTAATCCCAAATTATGATTTACAAAGTTTATACATTGTAAATTATGATTCAGGAGTGCTCCTTGTAACATTGAACATGTCCTGGTTTGTTTATTTCTACTGGATCTTGATTGTGAATTTAGTTTAGGCTTCTCAGCATACAGTCCCTGCTCAATTTATTAGACTCACCCTAGAAATATCATTTTTTTAATTTGAAGCCCCTTAAAAGTATGTTCAAAGTCATACAGAACTGCTGAATGTTAAATAAAAATTACTTAATAATCGTGCTACATAATTAAGTTAAAAATTATGAAACTTTTGATTGAATTGTGAAAAATTGACAGATGGCAACGGAATGGGGTAAAACTGTGCAGTGACTCAACTTTTTTCAACTTTAGTTTTTTAGTTAAATTAGTGATTGGTGATCAATTTTTTGTAAAATTTACAGTGGTGAGTGTTAATATTGCTCTATTTTAATGTTAGTTTTTAATTTGTTTAATTTAATAGAAATATGTTAATTTCTAAAAGATGAATATTTTCGATTAAAATTTTTTCATGTGGGTGATTGTAAAGATTTTTCTTTTGAGCAAATCTCTTCTGTTACTGTTCTATTAGAAAATATCCCATGTTGTCCAAGAGAAATAGCAAAAAATGTGATGGATCTTACTCGTCAGTTCAAAGGTTGGGTCAAAAACCTAAAGAAAAACAACCTGTTACATCAATTTGAAATGGTCGATGTACCAGAAAGATTTCAGTCACCTCCAGAGGGCAACGAATTTTAAAGAATTCAGTTGTAAGATGCAGAAGAGTCATCCATAGCGATATAAGGAATAAATTGGAAGAAGCTGAGTGTTCAGTATCGGAGTCCACTATACATCGAAAGTGGTACAGTATCGGATTAAAATGGCATAGGCTAGTTAAGGAACCAAAACCATCACCACAGATGTTCAAGAAACGCTTAGTTTCGGCCAGTTTGCGTAAATATTATATGACTAGAGAGTTTTTAAGCAAATTGGCAAAACTAAGTGTTTTTTGAGCATTTATGGTGATAGTCGACTGTTTAGTTGGTTCCTTAACTGCCCTCTGATGTTTGAATCCCATACTGTACATATTTTGGCGTACAGTGGACTCCGATACTGAACACTTAGCTTCTTCCAATTTATTCTTTATATCGCTATGGGGACTCTTCTGTATTTTACAACTGAATTCTTTAAAATTCGTTGCCCTCTGGAGGTGACTGAAATCTTTCTTCCATACCAACCCCTCCAAATCGATGTAACAGGATGTTTCTCTTTAGGTTTTTGACTCGACCTTCTAACTAATGATTAAGATACACCACATTATTTGCTATTTCTCTTTAACAACATGTGATATTGTCTAATAGAGCAGTTACAGAAGAGATTTGCTCAACAGAAAGATCTTTACAATCACCCATATGAAAAAATTCGAATCCAAGATATTGATCTTTTAGAAATTAACATATTTCTATTAATATCTTAAAATAAATCAAACAAATTAAAAACTAACATTAAAATAGAGCAATATTAACACTCACCACTGCAAATGTTACGAAAATTGATCACCAATCACTAATTTAGCTAAAAAACCAAAGTTGAAAAAAGTCGAGTAATTGCACACTTTTACCCCATTCTAATGCCATCTGTCAATTTTTCATAATTCAATCAAAAGTTTCACTATTTTAACTTAATTATGTAGCACGATTATTAAGTAATTGTTATTTAACCCATTCACCAGTTCTGTATGACTTTGAACATAATTTTAAGGTGTTTCAAATTAAAAAAACTGATATTTCTGGGGTGAGTCTAATAAATTGAGCAGAGACTGTATATTTGACTTTCTTTACCTATACACCATACACCACTAACTGCTATAGGGAATATTTCTTCATTCTTATGTTTTTTTTTGTCTTTCATAATAGAATTCAGTTCTATTAAAGTTAAGTTATAGTCGATTTACCCATCTTTGGGATATTTTAACTCTCCGTCACTATTAACAGGGAACTTTTTCATTGAAAAAAAGAAGAATAATCATGAACAAAGGAAGTGTATATTCATTAATTTTCATTAGAAACTTTCCATTTCTGAATCATCATCAATCAGCCAATCGCATCCACTGCTGTACATAGGCCTCCCTCAGTTCTTTCCAGTGTTCTCTACACTGGGCCACTTGTAAGCAGTTTCCCTCTATACTTTTTATATTGTCTGTCCATCTAGTTGGTGGTCATCCTTGATATCTTTTATAGTTTCTGGGCATTTGTCTTGTCCACCGTCTATCCTGAGTTATAGCTAAATGCCCTGCTAAGTTCCACTTAAGCATTGTGATTCTGAATACTAACCTGTACTTAAATGACTATAAAATTTATAAAATAACCATTTAAACCTTTTTCTTTTCAATTGATAAAGGTTTATTTTTCAATAAACTACATGTGATTGATTTTTACTTCTAAGTTACAATTAATATTTGCTATGAGCATTCTTCTTCTTGATTTGTCTATCAGTGACGAATGTTGGCGATCATTGTGGCAATATTTCTCTTATCTGCAACAGCATGGAAAAGCTACATACATGTTGTTTTGAACTAGGTTCAGAGGTTCTTTAACCAGATGTTCTTCTTCCTGGATTTGCTTTACAAATATTTTTTCCTTGTAGGAGGACATATCTGGATTCATATCGCATAATGTTTCCAAAGTATTGTAACTTTCGAGCTTTCATGGTTTCCAGTACCTTTTGCTTCTTCTTTGGAGGCTCTCTTTATTTGTGAGTAGGTCAGTCCAAGGGATCTTAAGTATTCAATCTTAGAAAATTGAATACTGATGCCAGAAGACAGAACTGAACATATCTTCATTCAAAGTACACAATTAAACACCATAAAAAAGAACAGATAAGATGTAGCTATGAGCATGTGTTTGTATAATTATAATAATCTGTTGAGATTGGTTCTAGAATTTCTAGCTACTACCATTTGTTGTCAAAAATATTTACTAAATTTACTAGATAATCAGGACTAGGTTCGGTGAAAAGAATATGTAAAAGGGTCAGTCTTGATGTAATAATTAAGTAGAAATGTTCAGAATTTTCAGATTTTTATGGATAATTTTGAAGAGTATATGACTCAAATTTATTAGCCCATAGATTATCACATATTTTGTTTTTACATAATATATTTTGCTTTATATGCAATATTCATTTATCTATTACCACATTCAGAAACTTAAGAATTGTTTATTTCTTTTTCTTCTTCATCCCCAATACCTCCTTTAAAACCTTTTAAATAAGTAAATAAATAAATTTTTTCTTTATACTATAAAGACATTATATAACTACATTTTCATGATGTTTCAATTCTACCACTTCCACTATTTTCCATGATTTGCATACATCTTTATCAATTATTAGTTATCACACAATGTCTAAATACATATTTGAAGTACGTACTATTTGCTAATATAATAGCTTTTAGATCACAATATTATCTTATCCTTATCAGTCAATAAAGATTTTAGAATTTATCATTTTAGCTGTTTTTTATGTGTATTGCAGTTTTTATGCACAGGTTGATGTTGCTTTGTCGATTTTAATTTATTTATTTTGAAAAAACCTGCTCATATAACTGTAGGAAGTTCAACAGAGAGATGTATTCCTTAGTACACTTCCTCAGTAAAAACGTCATATTTGTTTATCGTGACTATTTGTCATGATGAACTATTTGTTGCATTAGAGTTTGCTATGTAAAACATTATATTTCAAAGAATTACATTCCTGAAACTGCAGTGTTTTTTAAAATTTCCCAATGCTTCTTCGTCCTATTGGCGGGTTGTCTCCAGACCTTGTTTTTCTTTTTTGTATCCATCCTCACTGAAAACATGGTGAAAAAGCACAATCAACAACAAACATAAAAATAAACATAGACATATAATACCTAGAATGCGCAACGCAATCTAAAAATGTGTTACCAGTGTGACAGAGATAAATGTATTTATAGTAGGCATCTCTCTCTAATCGACGGGGTTGTTTTTCCAATGATGTTGGGTTATCAACCATGTAACTTTCCAACTGCCTCCGATTTGATAAAACCCCCGATTAGAAAGATATACATACCCCAAATACAAACATTTTTAAACAAAATAAGTTATCAATCGAAGTAGCACAAAAAACGACAATAAATATCGTTTCCATACCACCACATTGACAACAGGTGGAATACTTTCTTTGGTTACACTTGAGATTTTCAAAATCTATAAATCAAACAGGATGCCGAGGAAATTAAGATGAGAGAATTTTAAATAAATCACAACTTATCTGCTCAGCGTGGTAAACGTTCCATCAAGAAAGATTGCTTAATACTCCTACAAAAGAGTAAATGAATAAAAAATGTATAAACATTTTCAATTTCTTTGCAACACGAAAATGCAGCAGTTGCATAATACTCTGGTTAAATCGGAGAGTGCAGGAAGAGTCTATACCGGTTTCGGAGGTCTTTTCTCCCTCATCAGTAGTCCCATGTACTCTTCTCTCCGATTTCTCCACGTATCATACTTTGGGCCTTTCCGAATTTCAAACAAAGAAATGTCACGGATGAACTAGAGCCATCTACCGAAAAACAAAGTAAGTTATCAATCGAAGTAGCACATAAAACCAGAATAAATATCGTTTCCATACCACCAAATTGACAACAGGTGGACATTTTTCTCTGTCACTTTGGTCACACATTTTTAGATTGCAGCGCCCAGTTTAGGTAATATATATCTATGAAAAAAAAACATATAACTAATAAGAACCAAGAAGGCAATTTTGCATTGTTTATTAACATTAAGAGCTTAAAATTGAAAAGATTATAAATGAAGATCTAAATTTTATGATCAATTTTATAAATGGCATATTCCGAGAAGCAGTAAATATGTGTGGTATAACCCGTTAAAGTGATGGTACCTACTCTTAAAATACTGCCTGTCTGAGTTCCGTTTTTTAGAATTTCAACATTGCAGCGCGCAGAAAAAATTGCAATATCACGGTTTTTAAGCCACGCAGAAGCTAGATTTTTATTAAATTGCGGTAGCTCGAAATAATAAGAATTGTGCTATTTTCACCTCCCGGAAAATCACGGAAAAATCAACTAGTTTTTTCAATACAATTTTTCTATAAAGAAGTTGAAATATGTAGATGATTCTTTCACAGATAGACGGGGGTATATACAGGGTGTAACAAAAATACAGGTCATAAATTTAGTCACCTATTCTGGGACCAAAAATAGTTCGATTGAACCTAACTTACCTTAGTACAAATGTGCACATAAAAAAAGTTACAGCCCTTTGCAGTTACAAAATGAAAATCGATTTTTTCCAATATATCGAAAACTATTCGAGATCTTTTATTGAAAATAGACATGTGGCATTCTTATGGTAGTAGTATCTTAAGAAAAAATTATAGTGAAATTTGGACACCTCATAAAAATTTTATGGGGGTTTTGTTCCTTTAACCCCCCCAAACTTTTGTGTACGTTCCAATTTAATTATTATTGTAGTACCATTAGTTAAACACAATATTTTAAAAACTTTTTTGCCTCTTAGTACTTTATCGAAAAGTCAGTATTTATCGAGATATTTTGAATATTTTTCAAATCCACCACATATTTGTATATGGCAAAGTACGATTATGGAGACTTGGTAATAATAGTCCATTCTTTCACGGTTTTTGCTCTAAATTTTAAAGAACTGCTTGGATTGACCATTGATAATGAAATTTGGCATACGTATAGCTTACATGTCAAAGAAAAAAAGTTATATTGTGCCGATGTGTGCTTTTGCCCTGGGGGTGACTTTCACCCCCTCTTGGGGGTTAAAAAATATATGTCCAAAATAAGTCCGGAAATGGGTAAACTGACTAATTTTAAGTAACTTTTGTTCTATAGAGCTTTTTCGCCAAGTCAACACTTTTCGAGTTATTTGCGAGTGAATATGTTAATTTTTCAACAAAATAACCACATTTTTAGACGGTTTTTTGCAAATACCTCAAAATTAAGCATTTTGTCGCAAAAAACTTTCTTAGCAAAAATATAGCCTATAAAAATTTTTAAAAAATGGTGTACGCGTTAGGTCTCTGGATCTCGTAGAACCAGAGTTATAGCCAATGAAAAATAGATTCATATTCACCAAATTTCAAATAGAATATTTCGACGTGAAATATCCAAAAAATTAAGCACTTTTTGGGGGAAACCCATTATAACTTTCGTAAATTGTTTAAAAAAAGCTTTATTCCTGTTTTTACAAAAAGTTTCTAGCATTAAATTTAGGCAAGTTACGCTCAAAATAAAGTTGGCCCCTTTTGTTTTTGCAAAAAAAAATCGGGAAGACCACCCCCTAATTAGTAACTTAAATGAAATTAATCGTTGCCGCTCCACAAATTATTTTACTTATGTTGTGTTTATATGATCTGTAAGTTTCATCGATTCAAAGTGCATATTTTTGAAAAAATTTGGTTTCAAAATAAATTTTTCAAAATTTAAATTTTGAAAAATATGCTTTTTTTTTCAAAATAACTTAAAAATTGTTAAAAATAACAAAAATCTCAAAAAATAAATAAAGTCAGATTTGCTTTTCTGAATATCATGTATTTTTTTTGTTTTTCTGTTAGACAAAAATTGATTAAGATTTGGTGTTTTTAAATTTGCGTACATTCGTGATCAGTGACTCGTTCAACCCCTTTTAACTACAGCCCTTTCAAAAATAAGGACTTTCAACCAATGAAACTTACAGATCATATAAACAATATATACACGAGTCAAGAAACTTGTGAAGTCGTAACGATTAAGTTCATTTAAGATACTAATTAGGGGGTGATTTTCTCGATTTTTTTACCAAAACCAAAACGGACTAACATTATTTTGAGCGTAACTTGTTTAATTTTGATCCTAGAAATTTTTTTTATAAAACAAAAATGAAGCTTTTTTTAAACACTTTAAATAAGTTGTAATGAGTTTTCCCCGAAATGTGCTTCATTTTTGGTTATTTCACGTTAAAGTATTCCATTTGGAATTTGACGAATATGAACCTATTTTTCATTAGCTATAACTCTGCTTCTACTAGGTCTAGAGACATATATACACCATTTTTTAAAATTTTTTAAGGCTATATTTTTACTAAGAATGTTTTTTTGGAAAAATTCTTACTATTTGAGTTATTTGCGAAAAACCGTCTAAAAGCGTGGTTATTTTGTTAAAAAAATGAACATATTCACTGCCAAATAACTCGAAAAGTATTGACTTAGTGAAAAAACTCTATAGAACAAAAGTTACTTAAAATTAGCCAGTTTATCCATTTCCTGACTTGTTTTGGACGAATATTTTCCCACCCGCAAAAGGGGGTGAAAACCACCCCCAGGGCAAAAGCACATATCGGCACAATATCACTTTTTTTCTTTGACTTGTTAGCTATGTGTATGCCAAATTTCATGTCAATCCAAACGGTTCTTTAAAATTTAGAAGTTTTGCAATATTTTACCGTTAAGGTGAAACAGTAGCGATTAATAGGTAGCGAAAACGCGTTCCAAGATTGCGGCTGTAATTTTAAATATTTTTTCGAGATATTTGGCACACGTATTCGTAATATAATAAAGAATGGCGGTACAGAGCCCAATTTGAAAAATATATTAATATGTGGAAATTACTCTGTAATTAAATACAATATTAAAAAAACGAGCCTGTACCGCCATTAAGAAGAACAAAAAAATACACTTTCTTCAAATAAACTTTTTTATCCGATGCCTAGATTTTGTGTCATTTTGGAACTACTAATGAAATAAAAAAATTTAGTAGTTCCAAAATGACACAAAATCTAGGCATCGGATAAAAAAGTTTATTTGAAGAAAGTGTATTTTTTTGTTCTTCTTAATGGCGGTACAGGCTCATTTTTTTAATAATGTATTTAATTACAGAGTAATTTCCACATATTAATATATTTTTCAAATTGGGCTCTGTACCGCCATTCTTTATTATATTACGAATACGTGTGCCAAATATCTCGAAAAAATATTCAAAATTACAGCCGCAATCTTGGAACGCGTTTTTGCTGCCTGTTGATCGCTACTGTTTCCTCTTAAAGAACGGACTATAATATGAAAATTTATTTATGATTTACATTTTTAGGTATATTTTGAACCATATTAAAAAAGAAGTAATATCTCGATAAAAAGTGCCTTCTCGAAAAAATACAAAGAGGCAAAAAAGTTTTAAAAACACTGTATTTAACTAATGGTACAACAGTAAAAGTTTAATTGGAAAATACACAAACATTTGGGGGGTTTAAAGGAACAAAACCCCCATAAAATTTGTATGTAAACATATTAAAAAAGAAGCCGCAACTCGATAAAAACTGCCTTATCGAAAAAATACTAAGAGGCAAAAAAGTTTTAGAAATATTGAATTTAACTAATGGTACCACAATAATAATTTAATTGGAACGTACACAAAAGTTTGGGGGGGGGGGGGTTAAGAGAACAAAACCCCCATAAATTTTTATGGGGTGCACAAATTTCACTATAATTCTGTTTTAAGATGTTCCTGGCATAAGAATTATACGTGTCCATTTTCAATAAAAAATCTCTAATAGTTTTCGATATATTCGAAAAAATCGATTTTCATTTTGTAACTTCAAAGGGCTGTAACTTTCTTTATGTGCATATTTGTACTAAGGTAAATTAGGTTCATTCGAACTATTTTTGGTCTCAGAATATGCGATTAAATTTATGACCTGTATTTTCGTTACACCCTGTACATCAGATATTTGATACAGATATTTTACTTATAATAATTATTGCAGAAAATAAACTAGATACAGAAAATACTGGAACAGAAGATATTTTACTTATAATTACAGAAAATAAAATAATTCATATAAAAAAATTATAAAAATGTGTTTTCTTATACTGGTTTATTAAGGGGATGGGTACGTAGTTTCGGCTCCAATGCTGTTTAAATGGGATTCATTTTTTTCGAATCCTGAGAAAACTAATAAGTATTTTTGAAAAATTTAGACGTAGAATGAAAGATTACCTTCTTACCGAGGGCCGAAAGTCCCTGAAAACTTCTGTAATGTTTATTTTAATAAGTTACAGGGGTGAAAAACTAAGAGAAAATGTAGTGTGATTTAATCTCAAATATCTCAAATCTTCAAATTTAATTTCAAATATCCCATTCAAAAGAAACTTTTTATTTATTCTAAGGGACTTTCGGCCCTCGATAATAATTTAGTCTTTCATTCAGTGTTTAAATTTTTTAAAAATATTTATTAGTTTTTTCAGGATTCGAAAAAAATGGACACCATGTAAGTGGTGATATTTTCCAAATCGAACATTCTCTATCTTTGTCATAGAACGCACTGAGTTGAATAGAATATGGTGACAAGACAGTGACAATTTTAAATATTTGACATGGCATCGGGAATATTTTGAGTTGTTGATAAAATAATATTGATAGTGTATTTGATAAATAATTGATTTAAGGCGTGAACTTAATAAAAAGGTATTTATTGTTATATTATTTATGGAAGTATTTTGTTGTTAAAAATGTTCAAAATTGTAAGCGTTCCATAGTAACAATATATTATTAAAAAATCACTTTTCCTCTTTTCTCGATTGAGTATTAGTTTTTGTTGTACAGTACAGAAATTATTACAACCACTGAATACATAGTTAGTGAAAAATTAATATATTAATTAACTGAATTAATGATGCAATTATATAGGTATAACAGTTATCCAAGAACATTCAAAAGCCATCTCTTTTAAGTTAATGATGACATTGTCAAGTAGTAATGTTTACATATCCATACCAGTGAGAATTTTACTACACATAACTTGCCGTGTAAAGACAGAAAAAGTAGGGATAGCCGTAAAATATTTCCGAATTATGTACCGGATGGCCTTAAGTAATTTTGTGTTTTACACGAAATCCAAAATTTATATTTAGCAAAAGACATTTTCTGACCTTTCTGGCCATCATAATTGATTACCCTCATTGAGTGGTTTTAATCTTCTATACAGAACAAGTTTAATTAATTCCAATTTATCTACATAATTAACGTCACTGCCACTGCTACTGTGGCATGTTTACATCAGACATCATAATACCCATTACATCATTGTGTGACTATCAATGGTAAATGCTCTCACTGTTTTTGTAATCCTTTAATCAGAGTTGAAAGTTTGTCTGTTGATTTTTTTAAACCGTCTCATACAAAAAGTTAATTAACAAGAACAGAGTATGTACATATAACAGGGATTGGACTCTCAAATTTAGATGATAGGAAAAAACCACAGATCCCTTGATGTTTACATATAGGCCAGGCAATTAAGCAGTAAAAAGCCCAAAACTTATTAATTTTTTGCAGTTGGATGGATCTCTGACATTACAAAAAACACAAAATTACGCCTTGTTTGAGCATTAATATTTCCTATTCCCACCTACGCTTCAGAAACAACAAAAAGCTGTTTCGAAGCATATGCGTATACTATGGACTGCACAACTTACAAATAATTCAATACTAGCTGAACTTAAAATAACAAAATTAGCCTCACCAGTCACCAGTCTAATCAGTCTCACCACAATAGGCGAGCGGCACACACCTAATTTGAGGCTTAGAAAGCGAAAAAGCGACCATGATAGGTGAATGGCAAATTTTGGTCATTCTTTATAATATTTTCGAGGTCGTTGAATCCGAATATGACTTTTATTTTTATCTAGAATTGGTGAAACATGTTAAAAAATAAAATTTTATACAAAAATGCGAAAAATCAATTTTGATGATTTTTCATATTTACCTCACTGTATGTATTTAGATAACAACGAGCTTTGTCAAAAAAGTTTAAACAAATTAAAAGAGGAGTTGTTAATTTTTAAACAGTTTGTCGTCAGATTTCGTTTGTTTCATGTTTACTTAAAAAAGTTGAGTGACCAAATTTTTATTTTATAATTTTAACCAACGCATAAATAAAATACAATTCATGAAGAAGTTTCGTGGAAAATTTCAAGTCAAAATATACAACAGGAAAAAAGTTATGTGACTTTATAGACGAGTGTACGAACGTCAATGAAAATTGGGACCATTCTATAGAAATCAAATGTAGGATAGAGAAAGCAAGATCTGCATTTCAAAAAATGTCAAAGTTGTTCAAATGTCATGATTTGTCGATACCCACAAAAGTCAGATTACTACCATGTTATATCTTTCCTATACTGTTGTACGGAGTTGAGTCGTGGACTCTCATAGACGCCACCTGCAAGAAAATTGAGGCTTTTGAGATATACTAACCACGGTGTAGTGAATGGCTAATTTTGGTCTTACTTAATGTTTTTGATGGTGCTGAAAATGAAAATGAGGTTTATTTTGAATTTTAGATAGGGCAACATTATCAAAATCGCAATTTTACCCTAAAAATAAAAAAAAATGAAATCACGTTTTTCTTAAAATTAAAAGTTGCGCCATTTTTTTTGTATAAAACATTTTTTTCTTTGTACCCTATATTTTGACATAAACTTTATTAAAAAGCTAAATTTCAAATTTTGTCACTCAACTTTTGCGATTAAACTTTGCAATTCAGGAATCTTCACCTTTTACTTTCAGCAATTCATAACTTTTATAGCGATACGCTTTAATTACTATTTTCGCTAATTTTAATTTTAATATTTTTTCTCAAAAGCGAAACAACTTAGTCATTCGAAATTCACATTAAATTAAACACAAAAATGTAAGAGTGACATGGCTTTACTCTGTCAACATCTGTTTCCTCACCCACATAAATTAGTTATCATATCAGACCATTATGTCAACAAAGAATGCATCGAAATTGTTTTCTTAAAACTGCGAAAGTGTACGCCAGACCTAGTGATTTATTGACAGCTGGTCAAAGTAAAAGAAACACAAACATATTTATGGTTTGTGGTTTTTTTCTTCAGGCAAACGCATCGGGTCTGGTCGTCGCTAACATCCACTTTTTCTTCCGAGACCAAAGCGAAACATATTTTCGTTACAATAAATAAAATATTTATCGTTCTTTTTATTATTCATTTCAATTAAATTCCGGCAACTCACCTATCGGAATACTTTTATTATAATAAATATTGTCTATAAAGTCACATAACTTTTTTTGTATTGCATATTTTGACTTAAAATTTTCCAGAAATCTTCTTAATGAATTATGTTTTATTGCTGTGTTGGTTAAAATGATAAACTAAACAGTTTATCACTCATCTTTTTTAATTAAACATGAAACTAACGAAATCTGACGACAAAATGTTTAAAAATTAACAACTCCTTTTTTGATTTGTTTAAACATTTTGGACAAAGCTCTTTGTTATCTAAAATCTAAATACTTTAGAGATGACACAGTAAAATCTTCAAAAGGAAATATTTACAGCGACCAAACAGCGAGGTAAAGTTGAAAAAACATCAAGGACTTCATTAAATTGCGGGGTCCGAGAAGTTAGCTACAGATACAAGGAAATGAAGGCCTAACAGTGTTGCCATGTGTTCTTAGAATAAATCGGGAAAGAGCATGTGATATGTTTTTATTAATTTATTTATTGACAATAAATGTAAAACATTAACTATGTAGATAAAATAACGACAAAAATTTTTAAATTTTTAATGTTCTCTAATTATCTCGAAATACCAAGATTTTAGTATCAATAATAAAGTTAAAAAGTGTAAAATTCTGCTGCTTTAAGATTTTACTATATATTTTTTGTTTATTATAATCTATATGAAAATGAAATTTGTAAAATAAAGTGCAAAGTAAGTAAAATTCTGCTGTTTTAAGATTTTACTATATACTTTATTTATTATCTATATAAAAATAAGATTTGTGTAAATAATAAAGTCGCCAATACAATAATTACAGATTATCTAGTAATATTATTACATAGCATCTTTTCAGTTGAACTTATAGCAATCGAAAAAACTCTAATCTCAATTGATTAAAGACAAAAATATTAAAAAGCTGTGATAATAAGAGACTCCAGAATATATGCAACTGAAAATACAGATATACAAGTCCACAGAAATAATGAAGCTGTGATACAGGCTCCAGACTATATGCAACTGAAAATACAGATATACAACATACTAGTCCACAGTACTATTATAGGAAAAATATATAATTTGTCTAAAATGGAAGTGGTAACTATTTATATGGGTAAAGGGTAGGTATATATTTTTTTGTATAAATATATAATATGTATTATAATTCCATAACAAAACGTCAACCTGGTAACAAATGTAAATTAGTGTTGTGTATTATAATGTAATGTTTATTATTATTAATTAAAGTACTTATTTGAAATGACAAATATCGCGATAATAATGTGTTTTATTTATCAAACCGACAAACGCAGAAATTAAAAAAAATTGCTATTTGTAATAAGTATAAATAATTTACATAAAACTGTCAGAACATTAATAATTAATTAAAAGAAATATACAGATCTACAAATTATAGATATGTAATAAACTTAGCTAAAAAAAGTCACATAATATATTATACACAGTGCCAAGTGCAAATATGTGAATTAGTAGAATAGTGATTTATTTGATTATTCGTCAACGTTAATTGGTAATCTTAGTTGTACCTACTGTTTTTCCAAATGAAGACTATATTTAAAGTGTTATATTAAAAATTGAAGAATTGTATTTTGCTTTGTATAAAAGCATTTTATTATGATTTGTATATAAAAAAGAAATGGAGACACATCAATTTACTGGTCAAAATATTTAGAACCACATGTAATATTACATTACAAAACCGTTATAAAAAAGTTGGAAAAAATAAGTTCTGTTTCTTTAAACGTTCAACCTATACATTATGTAATTGGATATAAGTAATTACATTAATAATAAATCACAAAGAATGTGAAATTTGATAATGTATAATAAATTTAAGCACATTCAAAGATACCTAATATAGTATTTTTACTACAAACACGATATTACGTAGGTCAAAATTTTTGACGTAAGAGAACTGTCAAAACATTAAAATGTGAATTGCCATGTTTATTATAAACGAAAAGTCACTTGAAAAGTTATTATAATGAAAAGTCACATTCTAATGTTTTGACAGTTCTCTTACGTCAAAAATTTTGACCTACGTAATATCGCTTTTGTAGTAAAAATACTATAGTAAGCACTTACTTTTAATAAATAAAATTTTAAAAACTATGGCTAAATGACCTGCTTCTTAATATTCTCTCACTCTCTCTCTCTTTCTCTCTCTCTCTCTCTCTCTCTCTCTCTCTCTCTCTCTCTCTCTCACACACACACTCACACACACACACACACACACACACACACACACACACACACACACACACACACACACACACACACACACACACACACACACACACACACACACACACACACACACACACACACACACACACACACACACACATACACACACACAAACATACATACACACAACTTAATTAAAAAGTGTAAACTAAACTATATCAACTGATTTTAAATTTAATTAAACTATGAATTGTTCTGCTAAAAAGCAAATTAAACTAAACTAAAAATTCTACTACCGACTAACTAAACTAATCTTAAATTTAACTAAACTACGAACTGTTCTTGTAGACAAATTAAAAACTCTACGAATCTGTCCCTGTTTTTTATCCGCTCTCTCCATTGAAATTCGTCCAGATATGATTCGAACAAATCTCTAGAAGTTCCGCATTGCCTGCGGAGCTTCTTTTTTGCTCGCATCCACACACTTTCAATGGTCTGTGTATGAACACTATCATCATCAGGGTCTACAAAATTTTGCTGATGAATCACAACCCTGTGTTCATACACCCCTCCTTCTAAGCGACCGATATTGGTATACGCTCTCCATCCATCAGAGACAATTATTGACCCCGGTAAAATCATTCTAAAAAGAATATTACTTTATTCCCTGGATATATATTTGTAACAATAACATACCTGGATATGATGGGCAATAGTATTTCCTCGCTTTTTGCTGCCACCGGTATCACGAATAATTTGCCACTATTCCTCTCCACAGCACCAAAAATCCAGCGTCCGGGCCTGTAAGCACCTCTATTGTACTTCCTGGGGAAGAAGTAGGATTCATCAATTTCTACCGTAATGGGTTGACCATTTTCATCGAATCCTCCAATTTCCACAGGGTGCTCTTGCAAATATCTGCGTGCACACTTCTCGACAGAAATTGCACCAGTCGACAATAGTGGGACTTCCAACCCCAGATTCAATCTTGATCTGGGTTTGTGGGAAGTCATTTGCAAAGCCGTAAATGATGACTATCATTTTCTTCAACGGTAGCAGGCTTTTGGAGAAGAACGAACCATCTCTTACCGAAGTACGCTGACCACATCCATTACATTTCCAGATGTATCCGTCCGACAAGGAATTTCGCTTAATTAAGTTCTTACTAATATTGCATAGATTGCACAGAATGCTATTTTTAATTAGTAACCGCATCGCGCACCACACTAATGCGTTAAAATTATTCGCAAAATTTGTACATATTTCCCCTAAAGTGAATCGCTCTTCCCGCATTTGCGCTATGTTCAAAAGTCTTTCACGTGCTACAATAGTTGTAGGCATTTTAATATTTCAAAAAATACAAAATGAACACAAAAATAACGTACTGACGAAGTAAACACTTTTCAGTAACTAAAAGCATTTCAGGTCAGGTACATTCATTCCAAATAATAAAATAATAAAAAGAAATATAATATAATAGAAAGAAAGTCATAAAATGTATATCTGCGGAACATCTGTGCAATCTGGCAAACGCAAATTTAAACGTTCTCACTCTATTGCCAAATCTACTCAGTAACCTATCAGGATAATTGCCACAAAACAATTTCTAATAATAACTGCAATTAATATCAAAACAAACAACAAATATTTATTCTTTCGTATTTTACATACATTAAAAAATAGCAAAATCCACAAAATAATGTAAAAAAGATAGTTTTCAAAGCTTTCTCTGTATATTTGAAGCGTGCAACATATTATACATTATAATCACATGGCAACACTGCCAAACTTCAAATCAACGTTCTATGAAAATCTAATGTGGCTAACTTCTCGGACCATCCAATTTAATGAAGTCCAACATCAAAATTGATTTTTCGCATTTTGCATAAAATTTGATTTTTGAACATGTTCCACCAATTCTAGTTAAAAATAAACTTCATATTCAGATTCAACGACCTCGAAATCATAAAGAATCACCAAAATTGGTCATTCAACTTAAAGTCGATTTTCGTGGTCGGTATAACGTAATTTTAGACGTTGCCGCGTTGCTGCCGCTCGCCTACAACTATCAACCAAAATATACGTACTGAGATATTTTGGACATATGACTAGAAGAAAAGAAGGCTTGGAACGAATGATAGTTGAAGGCAACATAGAGGGCAAAAGATCTAGAGGAAGATCTCCATACGACGATAGTCAGACCAAATAAAGAACATTAGTGGTTACTCATTCTCTGAAGCAAAACAACACGCACAGGGGAGAGATAATTAGACAGAAATAGTCAAACAAATTACATGACACCACTACATCCTTACGAAGGAGAAAAGATGAAGGAGGAGGATATCATTATTGAGCAAGGAAAATGCATTTTGCGAAGTGATGAAAAATGATAAATTTGTAATTTTGAAATAATTCACGGAAATTAGTTCAATAATACTCCTTGGGGTGTTTTTGGGATTGCTGTACACGAATATCATAACGGCGATGGTCTCCGAGGCACCTTATGCCCAGGAAAGATTCGTCTTCTAGACTTTTGGGGAAATTCGATATGAAATCAGCGCAAACTCGTTACTGGGGGATGTTTTTAGGGTCGCTGAACTCGAATATCATGTCGGCGATGGTTTCCGAGGCACCTGGTGCTCATAGAAATGAACTCGGCCCCCTGCCGTGATCGACACGTGGTTTTATATGACGAGCCAAGCAAAAAATATGTAAAAATCATATAAGTTGCTCGTCGTTATATAAAGAGGTTTTAGTCTAAGATCCGAATAGAAGGTAGAAATGTACCCATCTGCTTGCCGGATGAAATATTTTTTTTTATTAAACTTCATACATAGACAAATATTTCTAGCATGGGTTGCCTATCAATATCGTGTCATAGCTATCCTTAAGATGGGGCCGAAGGGGTTGAAATCAATATTCCAAACACATTTTTTTTAAATTATGGTAGAATTATTGTATTTTTAAATTAAATAGGCATATTCAGTACAATTCACAGATTACTCAAGGAAAAATACTGAAAAATAAGCCAACGGTGGCAAATTTTTAAAAGAAACCTCAAAATATAATGAATTTTGCGGTGGACATCAGAACTCATCATTGAATCATGGTAAACAAAAAATTCAAAAAGATTTTATTAGCTTACGAGTTTTTCGAAGTAACGCTGTTAAGTTTTTCTAGTTTTATCTAATTTTGACTTTTTGATACCACTCAGAAGTCAAAAAAACGAATTTTTTTGTTTGTAAAAATGGATGAAAATGAACATATTTATTATTGTTAAACAAAAAATAAGCATACAACAAAAAATATCTCGACAGCTTTACCTCAAGGAATGTCTAATGAAAATATATACAAAATTCCAGGTGGGTCGGTCAAGTAGTTTTTGAGCTACAATGTCAACAGCCTTTGAATAAAGGAGTTTTGAGGAAAACGAGTTTAAAGTATTGTCAACTTTTATTTTCAATTTCTTTTTTGTCTTTCAAATCGTAAAATGATGCACACCGGAATATCTTTTTGAATCGAGGAGTAATTTACAAAAGAAAATAAAAACAGCTGTTGACCGTTGTTCACTACGTTCAAGCCTGCTGGCGCGAACCTGCTGCAAATCGAATCGAAGCTAGGGCTATTTAACACTATCTCCCTACCTCCCTACCCTTCGACTCGTTTTATAGCAAGTTCCTGCCAACGCGCTTGAGCGTAGTGAGAAACGATCAACAGCTGTTCTTACTTTCTTTTGTAAATTACTCCTCGATTTAAAAACATATTTCGGTGTGCATCACTTTGCCATTTGACAGACAAAAAAGAAATTGAAAATAAAAGTTGACAATACTTTAAACGCGTTTTTCTCAAAACTGCCTTTTTTAGGCTGTCGACATTGTAACTCAAAAGCTACTTGACCAACTCACCTGGAATTTTGTATATATTTTCTTTAAACATTCCTTGAGGTAACACTGACAAGATATTTTTGTTTTATGCTTATTTTTTGTTTAACAATAATAATAAATATGTTGATTTTCACCCATTTTTGCAAAAACATTCTTTGTTTAGATTTCTGAGTGATATCAAAAAGTCAAAATTAGATAGAACTAAAAAAACTTGAGAGCGTTACCTCGAGAAACTTATAAGCTAATAAAATCTTTTTAAATTTTTTGTTTACCATGATTCAATGATGAGTTCTGATGTCCACCGCAAAATTCATTATATTTTGAGGTGTCTTTTAAAAATTTGCCACTGTTGGCTTATTTTTCAAAATTTTTCTTTGAATTTTTAAAGTTATACTTCTTTACAATCGAGAGTGAAATTTTATCACATGTCGGGCGCATGCGCACACAGAAAGTATGTATTTCGTTGCTAATCTTTTAAGATATGTATGTATCAGCGCAAATAAGTCATATTATATCATATAAAAGGATATATTAGTGTTCTGAGTAAATGTATTATTTATTATAATTTTTATGTCTTTGGATTTGTCTTCCCCGGGAATAAGATATTTTATAATACAGTAAAACCTGCCATATCCGGATCAATGTGGCGACAGACCGATCCGGATATGAAAAAATCCGGATATCAAGACCACTTCTTTTATAGTCTCTGAAACGTTTTCTCCTTCATACATTAGAGTAATCAACGCCGTCAATAACTTTCGTCGATAGACACGTTTTATAGATTCTATTGTCCTTTTCATGAGCATTTTTCAGTGCGTAACAAATGATAGGAAAAAGTGTAAGTCCGTGATAATACACATTTATGACATTTATTCTAACATGACATTTTAGTTAAATCTGACAGTTGTCACATTTTATTTTCAATTTGGAATAAAACAAATCAAATGTGTTTCTTGCATTTATAAAATGGTATTTTCTTTGATTTGTATAGTCTTATAAATTATACAGATTATATTTGTAATATTATTATCCAATTAAAAAAAATTATTTAAAATTTTTTTTTTATTATGGCGCCATCTATCGACAACTAGAATAACTAGAATAAATGTTGTAAATGTCTGTAATCACGGACGTGCCTTTTTTCTGTCACATACAATTTAATGCGTTAGAAAGAAATCGAAAAACTGTGACGCACTGAAAGATGATCATGAGAAAAAGAATATAATACCTTGATCCATAGGCTGACAGGGATGTCACATTTGGGGGCAAAAAAGACACTTTATTTTCGCCATATTTTAGTTCTTTTGGGTCGGGATGAGAGGGTGCGTTGTCCAACTGCAGGACTGCCTTTCTCGGTAGATTTCGGTAGATGTGGACGGCAGAACCGTCCGGATATGGGGAGGTCCGGATATGGCAGGTTGTACTGTAATAGTAAGTATATTTAAGTATTTTTGTATACTTCACTTGGTCAGTATGTATGAGAAATCTTGTAACCTGTTAAAGCAAAAGGGATATAGCTCAGTGGTAGAGCGTGTGACCGGAGATCAAGAGGTCCCGGGTTCAAATCCCGGACGTTTCATATTTTTTAACGGACGTTTTCCCGTTAATCCCGGACGTTTTAATAAAAAATTTTTAAAAGTGGTAAGTAAGAAAGTTAGTTTAATATTTAAATAAAATACAAATAATAGATAATAGAAGTATAACTTCTTACGTGCGTACAAAGTACACACACATTCTTTTTCTTGATTAATGTATGAATTGTACTAAATATGCCTATTTAATATAAAGATAAAATAATTCTACCATACTTTAAAAAAAATGTGTTTGGAATATTGATTTCAACCCCTTCGCCCCCCCCTTAACGACGTTCTACACTTTCGTTGCGGGGTATGCCTCTCAGAGGAAAGGGGGGAAACTTATATGCAAGCGAAAGTTGGTAATAATGCATTTATAGCAGAATACTAAAATCATATGTTTCAGTATTGAATACTTTATAAAAATAAATTATAATAAATTACGGAAATTACGGAATAAATTACGGAAATAATTATAATAAATAAATTAAAAATAAATGGTACGGTAAACAATCCTCATTTTTTAATATGTTATTTCTTACAAAAAAACCTTTAATTTAAGCACAAATAATTAAAAATCGTAAATTTGGGTCAAAAGTTATTAACTTTTTAAGAATTCCCATAAGAGCCCATGTTAAAACTTAACTTTGACCCTTAATAATAATTAAACGGCACGGTAAAACAATTTTTAAAAAATCAAGTCTTAGTTTTTTGAAGTAAACTATAACATACTAAAATTTCATGCAAATCTTTAATTCTTTGCCGAAGGTGTAGAACGTCGTTAAGGATAGCTATGACACGATTTTGATAGGCAACCCATGCTAGAAATATTTGTCTATGTATGAAATTTAATAAAAAAATGTTTCATCCGTCAAGCAGATGGGTACATTTTGACCTCCTATTCGGATCTCGTACTATGTACTCGCCTGTCGATCAGGGCCTTTATCTTTAAATTAAAGTTGACATTTTCCTACAGCCAAATGTTTACTTTTCTAAATTCATGTTGACTGAAACTTAATTGATTTACTTCGTACTCGTACAATTAATCTTCGCAAACTATTTTATACAATACGTCTCTTAAGACACTTCAATAACTGTTTTCTTTAATTCTCCTGTCGGGATAGATGTTTCTGCCCCAGTTACAGAAATAACTTAAAAAAACTGCTTTATTGACAATATCTGCTATCAATTACGGACGACAGTTCAATATTTATCGGAAAATACGACAAAACTAGATTTTGGGTTCAAAGAGTATTGGAAAGTTGCCAATGTAAAGATTTTATCGAATTCTCACCGTCCGTATCTGGCAAAATTGCTAGATTTAGATTGTTATCAGAATGACAAGACAAATTTAGTAATCCAAGGAATAAAATATATCCATACTTATCCTAGTATGTATTATAGGTCCTAGAGTAAAAGTGCAGTTTAAAGATGCTACAACTTTCCAACTTCTTTGAATGCAAACTGTCAGATAGACCTTTCCTTTCAGTATATATTTTG
Organism: Diabrotica virgifera virgifera; assembly: GCF_917563875.1. NCBI lineage: Eukaryota > Metazoa > Arthropoda > Insecta > Coleoptera > Chrysomelidae > Diabrotica > Diabrotica virgifera. The sequence goes on along the minus strand of NC_065445.1, from coordinate 18,219,487 downwards.
TGATTAAGAATTCCTTCTTGTTTGTTTTTTTGTTTTTTTTTCTCCATTCTCATACAGTTCAGATTATTTTTGTCATATTCTGAGTTGGGCTGCTTACATAAAATTGAGGTTTACTTTAAATCCAAACTGTCCATCAGCATCAAAAGAACGGAGATCAGCAGTGTGTCTTGCCTCTTCTTATATACAAAGCCGAAAAGCTTACCCAAAAAACCGCCAGATCGAAATGATCCAGAGAAAAATGGAACGTTCAATGCTCGTCCTAACATTGAGAGACCGACTAAGAAACGACGATATACGTAGAAAGACAAGATGATGTTCTCTAACGCATTATTAAGTTTATTTGGTTAGGTTAGGTATAATATGCCCATCCAATAGGGATCTATGGAGCAGTACCACCGAGCCGCAAGCCATCATATTTATCTTGCCTTACTGCTCCTCCATAAGTCGATCAAACACCAGGGTATTCTAGTATAAGTAACAGATGCATTTAGCATTTGAGACTACTACGTTAGTCTGGCCAAAATCAGGGCCTGAACCATCGTCCACTAAACCATTCGACAGCGAAGAGAATGCGAGTAGGTCGCCTGTCCCGTTTGGTCGTCTTACTGACCGCATTACAAGGCTTAAATAGAGATGAGCGGGACATGTGTCATGATTGCGGGATAGGAGATAGACAAGGAAGATTCTGGAATGGAAGCCAAGGAGTGAGTAGCGAAATCAGACCTCCCACGGGCTGGTCAGATAACTTAAAAAGAATCTTGACGAATTGATTCGGAATTGAACGGAACAAACTGGAAATAATAAACCGTTTTTTTTTTAAGTCAAAGTTTTCAACCTAATAGAAATATTAAAAATATTCCTAAAACATATTTAATTGAAAACTTATTGGTCCATTTCCCTAGTGACACATCCATGGCTGCTAAAAACTGCAAGCCAGATGGATGCTGAAGCGAAGAAGACAAGAGGGAATTCAAAAACTTACAATTCACGACCCCGTCTGTTCAGCTGGTAAATTCTAACGGAAAATTGACCTAGTTACTCAAAGGAGTAAAACCGATATAAAATGAAATAAAAATGTATACCATTTTTATTCAGTTGCAATGCGAAGACAAAACTGTCTTAGTTTTCACTTAAAACAGAGAGCGCAAACCAGCACTCTAAATCGACGATTTTCGACTCTAGTTGGAGTCATCATCAGAGAGGCGTAGGTTTGCTGCTCTCTGCCCCAAGTGGCGAAACTCCGAGAGCTTATCCCCGCATTGCAACTGATGTTTATGGAGCAGGTGTCTAGCGACATCTGGCAACTGAAAGTCAAAGTTTTCAACTTAATAGAAATATTAAAAATATTGAAAAAGATTAAAAATATTCCTAAAAGATATTTAATTGAAAACTTATTGGACCATTCGTTTTTTTTTTCTTTAAACTCACAGCTATGAATTTGGTCTTTTGTTGCTATGACCCCTCCAATTGTAGGTTTCTATGGCTTAGCCAGAAAGGTAGTTCTAGAGGAAGAAATATATTGGATTATAGATTGGAGGCAAGGATTGACTTATTCCTGTGGATATTTTACCCCCGAATAATAAACATGTTGGACTAGAACATTTCTGGATAGGATGTGTTCTCTTAAATGATATTATGACATGATTGATTTTTCCACAGTGGGCGAAGAGAAGATTTTTTTGAGGTTTTTCGGCACTAAATTGATACAAATAGATTACTCAGGGGTTTTTGGGGTTGCTGAACACGAATATGATATTAGAACCGACTCTCGGAGCTCCTCGTGCCCAGGGTGACTGCTATGCACGTCATCTTCTGGAATTTTGAGGCCTTGCGACACTAAATTGATCGAAAAAGAGTACTCGGGGTTCTTTGGGGTTGCTGCGTACGATTATAACGTAGTTGAAGGCCTCTGGAGTATCTGGTGTCCAGGGCGCACCAGAAACCAGCTCTTTATTTAGCAAAACCAGCCAAAAATCGATAGGTGCTGTATTTACGCCAGTCAATGGAAGCAAGAATAGGATATTATTACCTCCGAATTCTATCCTACTGCATGGATTTTAATGAAATTTTGGGAATGGCCTCTACTTATCTCCTAATTCAAACTCTACCCTATGCCGATGTGCGCTTTTATTTTGTGAAAATTTTTTCGGTTAAACTAACCACGGAAGTAGCTATAGAACCTAGTTCTAAGCAAAAACTGTTCTATATTTTTTTTGAAAACTCAATACTTTTTCAGTTATTCGTGGTTGAAAATTGGCCATTTTCATTAAAAATGACACATTTTCGGACGGTTTTTTACGAAAATCTTAAAAACTATGCATCTCACTAAAAAGATTATATTTAAAAGATTAGATTAACATTTTTATAGCTTATAAGAAAACAAAGAGATTCTTTTCTTCATAAATCTTCTAGTTATAATTCAAACAGAGATATGGTAGGTGAGAAGAGTTTGTTTTTTTGGTGCATGCTCAAATCGGTGTATTCAACTTGAAATAACAGAGAAACGGTCTATTTTAGGTGTATAATTAGTGTGACCAACTAGCCCGAAAAATCCGGGACATGTCCCGAATTACGAAGTCGTGTCCCAGCGTCCCGGACAAGGCTTCCGGGCCATCCGAATTTTCAAGTTTTTGGCAAAATTCTATTTTGAAATTTTGAATTATTTATTCTTCTAAGATTTCACATCAAATTGAATTATTGGTGAGATTAAAAGAAGTCGACAATTTCTAGAGTGTAATTCTACCACATCCAAAATGCCATTTTAGATCGTGATATTATAAGTTCTACGAAAACTCAAACTGTGGACTTTTTTTCGTTTCTGTATTTTAATAAATTATCGTCTTCTGAAAAGACGATTCAAAAACAATAACAATGAATATATTTTGTTCGTTAAGGTCAACTTAAAGTATGAATGGATTGCTTTTAAAAGGTTTTCTTCTCATTTTTAAGCAAATTCAATCGTTCGACAAATATGATAGTAAGAAGTTATCAACATAAAAATGTTCTGAAGCTGTTTCCTTGTGGCATGTTAGACAATTATATCTTTGTTGGGATTAAGCCATAATTGAAATCCAACATCAGTTGATTTTCTAATTTTTCCTTTTTTGAGAACTATTTCCGGATTGCATGTCGAAACATCAAAAACTAACAAAAATGTAATTATCATTACAACCAGTTGTGGCTAAATCCTGATATTAAGTTTTATATTACAAAAAATAGCCCGATATTCATTGAAAAGTCCCGGAATTCATGTATTTTTTTCTGCCTTCTCCCGAATTCAAAGTTGGTCACACTATGTATAATGCTACCAATACCTTTTGGAGTGCTTGAAAAGGCCTTTAAAATGAGCAATATTAAATGTCGATTACATTCAAAATAAGCGAGATATGCAGCAAAAAAATTGATGACTAATGTATTTTAAGAAAAAATGAGAAGTTTATTTAAGCCCTCATCCACCAGAATTTAAATGCATTGCTTTCCTTCTACTATACCTTTTATTATAGTGTTATTTCTATGTTCAAAAAGTTGGACGGATTTAAAATGAATGGTTTTAGAAAAAAAAAATAAGATAAAATTATAGAGCGCATTTTTAAATTTTCTTAAAAATCTTCCTTCTTCTCCATGTAACTTGAAAGTGATAAGGGATACAGTAATGAAAAATAAAAACAAAATTTTTATCTAAAGAAACCTATCTCTTATCATTTTCTAGTTACATGGAGAAAAAGGGAGATTTTTAAGAAAATTTAAAAATGCGCTCTATATTTTGATCTTATTTTTTTCAAAAACCATTCATTTTAAACCCATCCAACTTTTTGAATATAGAAATAACACGATAATAAAATGTATTGTAGAGGGAAAAAGGATGTAATTAAATTCTGACTAATGAGGGAATTAAAATTTACTTCCCATTTTTTCTTAAATCAATATTTTGCATCAATATTTTGCAGCATATTTTTTTTCATCAATATTTTGCAGCATATCTCGCTTAGGTTGAATGTAGTCGACATTTAATATTTCTCATTTTAAAGGCCTTTTCAAGCACTCCAAAAGGTATTGGTAGCATTATATACCTAAAATAGACCGTTTCTCTGTTATTTCAAGTTGAATACACCGATTTGGGCATGCACCAAAAAAACAAACTATTCTCACATACCATATCTCTTTTTGTATTATAACTTGAAGATTTGTGAAAGAACGAGTCTCTTTGTTTTCTTTTATAAGCTACAAAAATATTTTATGTAGTATTTTCGTTAGATACGTAGTTTTTAAGGTATTCGCAAAAAACCGTCCGAAAAGGTGTCATTTTTCAATGAAAATGACCAATATTCAACCACGAATAACTCAAAAAGTATTGAGTTTTCAAAAAAAAATTATAGAACAGTTTTTGCTTAGAATTAAGTTCTCTAGCCACATCCGTGGTTATTTTAACCAAAAAATTTTCCACCCCCGAGAAGGGGTGGGAACCACCCCCAAGATAAAAGTGCACATCGGCATGGGGTAAACTTTTTTCCTGATATATTCCCTACTTACTCTGAAAATATCAAGTAAATCGATGTAGTAGGATGGAATTCGGAGCCAAACATCCTTATTGACTGCCCTAATTTAAAAATCGATTTATCTTTTCCTAAACACCCTGGTCTATATGTATAGAATCATTCAGTTTTGCTGTCAGATAGTTCAAATAAAGAATATTAGGGCTTTTCATTCACAATCATTTGTTTCGAGCTTCTGTCAAGTGAAGTGTCGTATAATATTAAGATATCTACGTCATACGTCTTTGGATTGTATCATTAGTTTATGCAAATGACGTATGACGTAGATATATTAATATTAGACGACACATGACAGAAGCTCGAAACAAATGACAATCGATGAAAAGCCCTATTCGGAGAAAAAGTGTCAAATCATATATATGTATCTACATTTCCTGTTTTGTTTTCAGTAACGCCTATAAAAAAGATTATGATTTATGTTACTTTACTTGTTTTTCAATAATAGTAGGTACAGTCATTTCTCAGTCTGGATTCTTAGACTTTGAAATGAAACTTCGCCAAAGAAACATTTCCAGAGTTATATTTTTAGTTCAATACCAGTCGGCGTTGTTATAGCCTTGAAACTATGCAGGCGTTTGGCCGGTCAATTAAACTAATAAAACATACAAACAATGATTTGGATACGGTTCAAATGTTTTACTCGATAATAGATCAGATGGTAATGTCACTTCTATTTTCTAGGATGAATGAACGTAATTTACGAAACGTCCCACACTAATAACAAGGCGCATAGAGAGAGGTTGTATTTTAGTATTAGGTTGTGTTTATGAAGCGTTTGTAACGAGGAAGTGCCAATTATTTGTGTTTTATACACATTATGCATCTTTGTATGCAAATTTATTACCAAGAGGTCATCGAAGTTTTCTTTCTTTTTGTGTAGGAATCAGCTTTCTAACGACTGTCGATAAACGTAAAGTTGTAATTAACGAGAAAACAACAAAATATTTGGCTCTTATAATCCAAGCAGCTATTACAGAAACTAATAAACAAAGTAAATGAAGTAAGTGAAAGATTTGGACTTCAAGTAAATATATCAAAAACTTGATGGATTCGACCATAATATCTTGATGGAAGTTCATTTTATCTAACAATAAAACACTGAAAACGTTTGTTTTCTATCTTCCACAACATTTATTATAACTATGCGACTACAGCTGTTTCGGCAGAGTGCCTTTCTCAAGTGATTTAGTTTACTTTGGGTTTGCCTTTTTATCTAATTATATCTGTATTTTTCAATTTATTAATTTCCATAGATTCTAATAAAGATAGCTTGAGGCCTTTATTTTGAATATGCAGAATTTGAAACTGTTCATTGTTTCTGTTATTAATTGATTAATAATAATTTTGCAAATCCTCCTTTTTTGTCCTAAACCCAATGGACTTTACACTGTGTGATTTCTCATATGATTTCACTTACACTATGATTACAGCGCGCTGGAATAAGTGTTACACCCCCCCCCCCTTATTAACTTATTTATTTTTAGCACATAAGCAAAACTCTTGGACAGGTCGATTTTTAAAATAATCAAAGTATATTATAACATCAATGTTTCGAACTTTACGCGATCCCTCTTCAGGTGACAGACGCAACTTTAATTTTTTTTTAATGGGAAAGTACATCATGTGGCAGCTCATTTAAAAGCGTTTGAAATAGTGATTTCAAAAATGTTTAACACTTTAATCCATTTTGAGAGCGCAGGTGAAAAATTTAGATGGAATTCTTGTTAAACCCATTAATTTTTTTGGAATCCTGAGAAAACTAATAAGTATTTTTGAAAAATTTAGACGCAGAATAAAAGATTACATTATTACCGAGGGCTGAAAGTCCCTTAGAATAAACAAAAAGTTTCTTTTGAATGGTATATGTATTTGAAATTAAAAATCATACTAAATTTTCTCTTTTTCACCCCTGTGACTTATTAAAATAATCATTATAGAAGTTCTCAGGGACTTCAGACCCTCGATAATACTGTAATATTTTATTCTGTGTTTAAATTTTTCAAAAATACTAATTAGTTTTCTCTGGATTCGAAAAAAATGAATACGATAATAGACACACGAAAACTTCGTTCCAGTACGGACTACACTTAAAAACGAAATAAAATTATTCGGCACTCCGGCAGAGTTAACACCATTGTTTAACAAAGAATTCTTTTTTAAACAATGGCAACACAGAGAAGCTCGAGGTATCACGATAAGGAAAAGCCGTTACATTTCAGTTGGCCAAGCAAAACATTTATTGTTTCAACAACTGCGTTTATTGTTACCATGAACTCATTGATTGTGGTTATTAAACGTAGTAGTAGATTGCTGTCATAAGTAGTAGATTGTTATCATAGCATTCGTTGTCACAACAATCAGTTTACATCTATGGAATAATCAAATATTACTCTATATTAACAACATTTGTACATTGTTTTAATGAAATCTGTACATTGTCACGATAAACCAAGGTAATTGCTTATCATCTACGAAATCAAGAAAGTGAGTTGCTGCCTGAATTAACATTATTTATTAAATATACGAAACTAACTTATTGGCTGAATAAATTGAATGTTATTGATTAATGTACTCTAGTTATTTTCACAATTATTATTCAATCATTGTGACAATAACCAAATACATTCATCAATGTCTAAAAGTTGGTCAAAACAAAAAATTAAATTGTTGTTACAACGAAATACTATTCAATAATCACTGTTAATCAATATCACGAACTAAATTTTTTTGAGTGTAGTATTGCATAGTCTGCATAGCAGATTATTTTCTATTGTTTTTCTCCCATTTGGTATCTTTTTTGGTTTTTATTTTTTTTTCATCCCTGATCAGGTTGAACAATAGAGGGCTCAGAAAAACCCCCTGTCTTATTCCATTGTGTTGTTCGGGTAGATATTTTCGTTCGTTTTAATTCCTAGAGGTATCTCTATTGCGTACAATAATTGTAAAACCTCCTTTCATTTGACCCTGCCGAATGCCTTCTTAAGGTTCACGAAACATAAATATGTCGGTTTGTTGTATTCTAATGATTTGTCGTTAAAAATATAGCGTCGGTTGGTGCATTATTTTCCCGACCTAAAACCTTGTTTTTCTTCTCCTACTGTTATAATTTCATTCAGTTTGTTTAATGTCAGTTTGTTTGTTTGAAAGAAGAAGAAAAAATACAGCAGCGACAACTTATTCTGTACGAACTCTACGACGTGTCTGTGGATGTGTATTCATAGTCATAGCGAACAGAAGCATTCATAGTCAACAGTACTCAAACAGATAACTCGAAACTAGAGAAATGGGATCTTCCAGAATAGTGTTAAAGACTAGAAGTATCCACTCGATCGAATGAGATAGAAGAATAAAGAACTCTAAAACTAAGTTGAAGGAAGATTTTTTTTTATAGATACTTCTTTCGATTGTGCTTTCGGTAATATAAACTTTTAGTAGCGCCCTCGTAATGTCCCGCACGGGCCCGAGCGTTCGTTTAAAGGGAAATTGGGTCACGCGGTGGGCAGAGCTCCGCCGGAGAACAGAAGGATATTGCCAATGTGAACTAATTAGGGGCCTAAAACGCAATCACCAGCACTGTTCACATGTTCTCACAAAAGACACAACTAACTTTGGATTTAATTTTCCTACGGTAAATTGAAACACTCATGAGAGTTAGTGTTACGTGAAAACAACAAAACAAAAGGCGCTGAAGCGGTTATAACGGTTTTTAGTGGGACCACAAATGCATGCGATTAAGAATTCGTTGATGTACTACATACACGATGAGTTACTACAAACATTTAAACGTGATTTAAATTTTTAACACGTAGGTAAGCGTTATATGAGGTACAGCTAATAAAAAACAAAGTAACACATTTTTTATTACTTGAATACAAAATATGTCTACTAAAGCCACAGCCTACAAAACATCATTATGAGGGAGAAATATACAAATATTGTACACATGTGATGAATACTAACATGAAATTATGACAATATCTCCGAATTCTATCTTTCCATATAATCAAAACACGAGAGGACAACGCAGGTCTCCTTTTTCCCACTCAAGTGGTTAGCGCACAAATACGCCATCTACTTTGATGGCCGTGAACGAAAACAATTTAATAATATTGTTTTCTGTCCTTTTAGTCCTGTCGCCAGGGGAGTACAACGGCCTCCTTTATTCAGATGGACTTACCCAATATTTTTTAATTATTTTGACCCGTAGAACACGAATTTTTTGGGTAACAGTTGAGCCGGTTGTCGATAAGATTGTTATAAACAAAGAACTTGAGGAATTACATAACAGCGATTTTTCGCAAAACAAAACCTTTTTTTTGTATTTATTGGGTCATTCTAAGCAAAAAATGTTCTTACAAGTTTTTTAGTAGGATGCACAGTTTTCGATATAAATGCGGTTCAATTTAAAAAAAGTCGAAAAATTGCAATTTTTGAACCCGCATAACTTTTAATTAAAAAATAAAATAGCAATTCTGCTTACCGCATTTGAAAGTTCAAGTCAAATTATACCGGTTTTGATTATTTGCATTGCTAAAAATTAATTTGTTTATTGCCAAACAAAGCTATAAACAAATAGTGTTCCCCTGCCCAATGCATGTTTTTTAATGCCATGCTACGTAGAAATTGCCCGTTTGTAGGCGCCCCTACTCGTTCGATTTTAAATGAGAAATGCATTGAAAACATCACTCAAGCACTATGTGTTTATAGCTTTGTTTAACAATAAAAAAATTAATTTTTAGCAATGAAAATAATCAAAACCAGTATAATTTGACTTAAACTTTCAAATGCGGTAAGCAGAATTGCTATTTTATTTTTTAATCAAAATTTATTCGGGTTCAAAAATTGCAATTTTTCGATTTTTTCAAAGTTTAACCGCGTTTATCTCGAAAACTGTACTTCCTACGAAAAAACTTGTACCCAAGAACTTTTTTTGCTTGTTACGGACAATGACGTAAATCCGGCCAATAACGTTATTGGCCGACCAATATTGACAATGGCCGGTTGAATTGGTCATTGTCGACAATGGCCGGATATTAACGTTATTGTCCATAGAAACTGGACATTGATGATAATTTTAAATTCTTGAAAACATTTCTATCATTGCCCGGCCAATGTCGACCCGTTGTTAATCGGTCAGTGTTGAAATTTTGACTAAAAGATATGTTATGTGTAGGTTTACTATTGTTTACTTCATGTGTGTATATTGTGTATTTTTTGATAAAGATGTTTTATTTGTTTTTAATAACTACTTCTTATATTTCTGCAACTACTTTCAGAAACATCTTAGTATCTCATTTTAAACACTTATTGACTTACATCGATTGGCTTATTCTGAGGCATCGATTTATCAACATTGGCCATTTGCTTCTGGCCACTGTCGTTATTGACCGGTTATTGATGAAAAATCTAATTTTACGTTAAGTTTTTACATTGGCCAATATTTAAGGTTATTATCGTTAATGACCGGGCATTGTCGTTAATAACCAAGGAAAATGAACATTCACGACAATGCCCGGCCATTAACGTCAATGTCCAATTTACATCATTGACCGTAACATATACAAAAAAGGTTTCGTTTTGCGAAAAATCGCTGTTATCTAATTCCTCAAGTTCTTTGTTTATAACAATCTTATCGACATCCGGATCAACTTGGGTAAGTCCATCTGAATAAAGGCGACACCCGTTGTACCCCCTGGCGACAGGATATTTATTGCGCTGCGCTATTGGCCATGAGCCGATGGGTAGAGGGGATTTGACAGCTTTCGCCAGCGCTGTTAGTGGCAGTTTTGTGCATTTATCTGATAAATTTAAATGACGCGCCATGGGTAGAGCAGAGAAAATTTGACGGTTTTCGCCAGCGCTGTTAGTGCAGTGTTGCCACATTTAGTAGATTTCTACTTTTTTGGTAGATTTTTGATATTTTTTAAAAAATTCTAGTAGGCAATATTTTTTAGTAGATTTTTGGTATATTTCAACATTTTCTTATGACAAAAATAAAATTTGCTTTTTAATAGTATTTACCCCATTTCTAAATTAATTTTTAGACATTTTGTTACAATTTCCCAATGTCATTACCGAAAATAAGATTCAGGGGTGGGATTCTGTGTACAATCGCTAACACCGCCGACCGCTTTCTATCAATGTTTTTAGTTTTAATTCAAATATTTTCTTGTTTTACTAAGTGTCACTTCAGCATCAACTAGCAAAACTAGAAAATAATTCAATTAAAGCTAAAAATTCAAATATTTTCACGACAATTGACATCGATAGAAAGCGAAGTGTAGATATCTACAGTGCACGGAATCTAGCCCCAGGACGTAGATGATGAATATTAAACAGAAATGAAACTGGATTCTGGTGTAACAAACTTGCAGATTTCAAGTAGCAGTGCAATCAGTACCTATTTCAGGTGTTATTGAAGAGTTCTGGCATTCGGTGAGCCCTTTTAGAAGCTAACGATGGAAAACTAAAATAATTATAATACATATATTAGGTCTGGATCCCGCGTATGAAAAAAAAGTTGATTGATAGCAAGCTGAAAATTTGTTAATAGCTTAAGGGTGTCTAGTCGGATAAACTTTGATATATGGGAACACTGGAACAGGGGCAGTTTTAATTGTGGAACAGGTTAAAAATTTGGAACGGTCACACCACGAAAACGACACATTTATTTTGTCCGACAGAACAGACTTAAACTCTTCGAACAGAGATTAAACTTTTATGCAAAAATCAGACTCCTATTTATCATTAAATGGGCGTTTTAATGAGTGGAACATCTAGAATATGTCAAATGACAGGAATTATGACAGGTGATAAATAGCATTCTGATTTTTGCATGAGAGTTAAATCTCTGTTCGGAGAGTTTAAGTCTGTTCTGTCGGACAAAATAAATGTGACGTTTTCGTAGTGTGACCGTTCCAAATTTTTAACCTGTTCCATAATTAAAACTGCCCCTGTTCCAGTGTTCCCATATATCAATGTTTATCCGACTAGACACCCTTAAGCTATTAACAAATTTTCAGCTTGCTATTAATCAACTTTTTTTTCATACGCGGGATCCAGACCTATATGTAACTTTGCAAAACAACAAATGTTGTGTTTGCGTGTTTCTAATGTAAAATGCGAAATAATTGTTTGAAGAATATGATCCAGACATGCAGATGTTAAAATCAGTGGATGACAAAATATTATATACAAATATTAAATATAAAACTGATAAAAATTAAAAATAGTTGGTCATTTTTGTTCCCCAGTTAAAATATAAAAAAGTTTGGTTTTTGTTTACAGTCATATTAATTTCTAGTTAAACTCCCTCTGTGGCTCAGTGGTAAGAGCGCCTACCTTTGGATCGAAAGGACCGAATGGTCGTGAGTTCGAATCTCACCAGGGTAGAGAATTTTTCGTTTATTATAAATTAATAAATGAAAATAGTTTCTATCCTTGTGGGATCGGTACCCACCGGAGGGACCGCAGACGTTCGGATACAATTAGCGTCTCTGCAAAGACAATGACATCGACTTTGCAAAGTAACAAGACACTTACTCAACACACACTACACATAACACTAAATAGCTACCTAATTGGTAAAATCCACTGTACCATCACCATGCCAATGCCCATTAGTTGTCGAGGCATTAGCTAAATAAAAAAAATTTCTAGTTAGTCAGCTGTTATTTTTATTATAAAAAGTCCTAAATTATATACAAATATATTAATAAAGTTTTATAGTATATTTTAGTTTTTGATAAGTAGATAGTAAGCTAAACTTAACAGTAGATTTTCTAAATAAAATGTGGCAACGCTGTGTTAGTGGCAGTTGGCAGTTTTGTTTTGTGCATTTGATAAACTTCATAAACTGAAATGGTGGATAATATGGATTTTTCAAAAAAGAAAACAAGATATTGCAGCTGTTGTATTGATTCATGTAAAAATACTGAATATAACAGTACTGGATGCATTTATTATATTCGGAAACATTGCGTACATGTCCTGCATCAACTAAATCCTTTCCTTTTTTTGGTGTTGCTGATTGAAATTGGATATCATGGGAAATAAGACTTGAATCCAGTATAATGTTTAATATCCATTTTGATAGAATTCAAACAAATTACAATTCATACAAATTACAAATTTTAATAAGCAAATCAGTAAGCACACAAAAATAAACAGAGGTAACAAATAATTCATTTAAACTTATTCTTTTCCTCAATGGTCTCTTGCGTAAGCAGTCATCCAGTCGCACGAACTTATATATTAAATATTAAAATTATAATGAATAAAATAAAAAAACATAATTAATTTTACTATTAATTATGTGTATTCATTTAGTAATCAGGTTACAATAATATTTCAGTTCATAATTTGTGTCTTTCTAGATAAGTATCTATTTTTCTCGTTTTGTATATTTCACATACATAAATTTTATCAGAAAAGTATAAGTTTCAAACCGCGAGATAGCGCTACCGTCGAAACTCACAGCCAATACGAAATGTGTAAAAGTTTACATCTTTTAGCAAAAGCGTACTATCGGTTTGATGTATTAAAGCCAGTATATAGAACACAATTTGTCAATCTCTCGTGTTTGAATTGATAATCAACATGATGCGTTATGACGTCATTTCGGGCTTCCATGCGTCTTCATCTAAGTTGCCGCCTCTAATAATTTTCCTGTCTAGGTATTCTCTCCAGCTTCTTTTTCGTCTTCCACATTTTCTGCGGTCCTGTACCTGATTTAACAGTTGCTTTGGTAGTCGATCTTCTGACATTCTTTGTACATGTCCGCACAATATAAGTTGTTTTATCCTAATTTCGTCTACAATGATTATTATTGTATGAATTATTTTCATTATTTCTCTGATGCGATCATTTGTTATTCGTTCTCGGACATTACTGAGGCTTGTAACATTTGCGCTGATCTAGTTTTTTATTTGCCAAACTTCATTACCAAGTTGTATATGGTGAAACGTGAATTCTTTAATTCGAGATTTAATTTTCATCCCATGTAAACACAATATTTAGCTGAATATAAAAAATTGTGAAAAATTTATATGTACTTATAGTAAAACCTCGATAGAATGGACCTCTATTTAACGGACTTTGGATATAACGGACAAAAAATCTGATCAAACGTAAAAAAATGTTGAATGTAAAAAATATGAAAAATCGAATTCTGGAAGAAAAATCAGCAAGGACAGGATCTCAGCACTGCTTTGTACGATTACTAATGCCGATGGATCGCATATCTTTGCCAACAATTAGAGGAGCATTCGCAAATTTCGTAAACCTAGAGTTGTCAAAGATATAATGCATCATCTGCCCGTTTCATATTATAGCTCTAATAAGGCATGGTGCACCATAGATATTTTCAGAAATTGGCTTTTTTAAAGAATTTGAAGCTGCTGTTAGAAAATTTAAAGAGAAGAAACTGGAAATACAGCCGAATAAAGGTGGTGAAATGTTTATTGAATTTAGACAACGCTCCTGCTAATCCCCCTGAAACTTTTGGACATCCAGCAGACGGCAACTTTAATAACTGTAGTATGTTTTTGACAAAAAATACATCGCTTTTTCAACCCATGGGTCAGTGAATAATTTTGGCAACTAAACGAGTATATTGCAGAAAGTTCTTAGATGAAATAAAAAAGTAAAAAATATTAAATAAAACTTGATTCCTTTTTTAACTTACAGATGTATACACTGTGTCTAAATACAGTACATATTTTCAAAAATAAATTTTTGATTGATTGTAAACCTATTTTTATATAACGGACTTTCGGCTTTAACGGACATCCCGTCCCCCAACTAATCCGTTATATCGAGGTTTTACTTTCTCAAATTAGTCCTGTAACCTAAATTTGAAACACAAATAGGGATTTATATAACACAGCTCAGGACAAAGAAACTTTGTCGAGTGAAGAATGGGTAATAGGCATGGATCCCGTCTACCAATAAAAAGTTTTTAATAGCAAGCTGAAAATTTGTTAATACCTTAACGATGTCTGGCCGGACAAACTTTGATGTACGGGAACACTGGAACAGGTTAAAAATTTGGAACGTCAGACTACGAAAACGTTCCATTTATTTTGTTGGACAGAACTTCCAATTGATTTGTTACCCTTTCATTAAACTGTCATGCAATAATCAAATTGCCATTTACCACCAACATAATTCCTGTCCTTTGACATGTTTTACGTGTCGGACTTATTAAAATACCCAACATATTTGTGGGACAAACATTTTTTCATATATATAAAGTGTGCTATTGAATAAGTTTAAAAACAACCTGCTAGTTTTCACAATCATAAGCTTGTCAGGATGACACGTTCCACAATTAAAACTTCCCCTGTTCCAGTGTTCCCATGCATCAAAGTTTGTCCGACTGGACACCGTTAAGCTACTAACAAATTTTCAGCTTGCTATTAATAAACTTTTTTTGGTACGCGGGATCCAGACCTATAAATGTTACACAATAAATTGTTTGGGGAACAACAAAAACAATGAAGTAACCTTGCCATTTTTATTACGCGACGGAGCCTATCGCCAGTCGTCTACAATCATCGACAGTCGACAGTCCTTATATAATTCCATAAACCTATAACGAGTCAGTATCCGCACCACCCGAATCGTCACCGTATAAAGTAGGAAAGTAACGGTATTGCCGGAACGGTATTTTATGAAGTGGGTGTTAGTTATATTATACTGGGTGGATGTGTGAATATGTTGTTCTGCTTATTATAAAAACAATTGGCAAAATAGATAGAAAACTGTATTGATGTCAACAATCGACAGGGTGGACAACTACACATACCTTGGTACCAACATAAACAGCCAATGAGACCACCCTACTGAAATAAAACAACTCATAGGAAAAGCAAGATCAACGTTAATAACCATCAAGTCTCAGAAGTGACGATTTACCACGTGGTACCAAAATAATACTAAATAGGGAAATTCAAATGGAAGAAATAAAAAGAAGAAGAAAGTTAGCATGGGCAGCATTTGGCAAACTGAACTATATACTCAGAAATCAGGAAATTCAACTACATCTTAGATCTAAAGTTTTTGATGCATGCATTATTCCGATATTAACATATGGGGCACAAACATGGACAATCACAAAAAAGAATATTTTTTTAAAGCTCCATTTAATTTACAATCTGTTATCTTTCTTAATAATATAACAATAAGTAAATTTTATCACAATTAGAAGAAAAAATGACATGTAGGAATTCTCTCCAGTGAGAGGCTTTTTTTAACATATAATTTATAAAGTTAATATAAGTCGATAATACTGTAATATTTTATTCTGTGTTTAAATTTTCAAAAATACTAATTAGCTTTCTCAGAATTCGACCGAAATTTCACGATAATAGACACACGAAAACTTCCTTCTACTACGGACTACACTTGGAAACGAAATGAAATTATTATTCGGCACTTCGGCAGAGGTAACAGCATTGTTTAACAAAGAATTCTTTTTTAAACAATGGTAACACAGAGAAGCTAGGGGTATCACGATAAGGAAAAGCCGTTACATTTCAAATGGTCAAGCAAAACATTAATTGTCTCAACAACTACGTTTATTGTCACCATGAACGCATTGATTGTGGTTATTAAACGCAGTAGTAGATTGGTTAATGCATTCGTTGTCACAACAATCAGTTTACATCTTATAATAATCATATATTACTCTATATTAACAACATTTGTACATTGTTTTAATGAAATATGTACGTTGTCACGATAAACCAAGATAATTGCTTGCCATCTACGAAATCAAGAAAGTGAGTTGCTGCCAGAATTAACATCATTTATTAAATATACGATAAGTTATTGGCTGAATAAATTGAGTGTTATTGATTAATGTACTCTAGTTATTTTCGCAATTATTATTCAATCATTGTGACGATAACTAAATACATTCGTCAATGTCTAAAAGTTCGTTGAAACAAAAAATTAAATTGTTGTTACAACGAAATAGTATTCAATAATCAATGTTAATCAATATTACGAACTAAATTTTTTTGAGTGGACTTACGAAGTCCAATTGCTTGTTTTATATCCACCTAGTTTAGTTTTCGTTTTTCTTTTTCTTGATTCGTATTTTTTACGATTGTTGTTCTTTATTTTCCGTTTTTCGTTTATCGTTAATTCTATAAAGTTGTGGACTGCCGTTGCTTAGCGGCAAGATAACTGGTCCAGTAAGCCAGAACGCACGAGTTCGAATCTCTGCATCAACGACTATGATCTATTTTTATTTCTAAAAATGATAGGAGCCGTTCACCTTTCTTCGGAGGGAACGTGGAGCTGTCGGTCCACTTAGGCTAATACCAGTGATGTGGGAGATGTCTCCCTCCCACATCACTGGCTAATACGCATCGACACTACCTACTTCAAACAGGGTTAAAGACAGTGGCGGCTCGTGATTACTAAAAGAGGCGGTGCACAAATAGATAAATTTACCATAGGTAAATTTACCCTTAACACAACTTAATACGTAAATTTACCGGGTACTGGATGAAAAAGGATTTTTTTTTTCGTTTTTTGACACAGTATCTTGAAAATTGATATTTATGTATAATTAGATGATCGCATGGATAAAGAATTATGAAAATAAGGCAAGGCGTAATATTTATTTTATCGTAAATATGCACTAAATCAATGATACCATGTCTTGCCCATGTAGAATCGCTCCCAAACAAAACACACACGAAACAGAAAAATGCATTTTTTTTATCACATCCACAAATCCGGCAATTTTTTGAATATATATTTATTTATAATCTTTGCACAGCCTTCAAAATTTGAAGAGCTAGATGAAATTTCAAATCAACGCTAAAAAGTTATAGATAAGCAAAAACCATTCTAACACACATTCTAACACTAGAAAAGTCACATTCTAAAACACACTCGAGCCAAAGTTTGTCTGGCTCGGAATCTCATAAGCCCCGGCGTCCGTTGTAAGCTGACCGCGTCTATTTACCTTTTCCTATGCTTTTGAAGTCAAATCTCGAGCCATACGGAATGGTGCTCGGGCAGAGTAACTCACAGGAATTATTTGTTTTTTCGTTGATATTAAATTACATAATGATAAATAATGTATGTAGATAATGCATTGATATTAAAAAAAGCATAGTAAAAATAATATTATTTTTATTGTTTAATCTGTTTTCCTGTAAGTATATTTTTCAGAGCCAGTGCCATGGCTCGGTGGCCCCTTAGGACCAGCCGCCACTGGTTAAAGATGCAATTGGCGCCGGAATAATCCAAAAGGATCTTCCTGGTGAGCCTCGGGGCTGTCATAAATCTAACTTCCTGCCGTTCTACAACGTAGTTTTTACTATTATGCATATATGTTACGGGCAACAACGTAAATCCGGCCAATAACGTTAATAACCGGTCACTATCGACAATGGCCGGTTGAATTAGTCATTGTCGACAATGGCCGGATATTAACGTTATTGTCCATAGAAACTGGACATTGATGATAATTTTAAATTCTTGATAATGATCCATCATTGTCCGGTCAATGTCAACAATGCCCATTGTTAATCGGTCAATGTTGAAATTTAGACTAAAAGATAGGTTATGTTTATTATTTGCTTCATTTCTGTGCTCGTGCTGAAATTACTCGTAGTAAATGTACGTACAAAATGCCATGGTTCACTATCTTGTCAAAATAAAAATGATTAGCTTTCAAAAGCTATCTTATATAAAAAAAAATAATGTAGATATCATACCTAATTTTATTTAAAAATAAAAATGTATACCATTTTTATTCAGTTGCAATGCGAAGCCAAAACCGTCTTAATTTTTACTTAGATTAGAGCGTGCAGCCAGCACTCTTATCGACGATTTCACCTCTTGTTAGAGGTTCTTCAGAGAATGCATAGGCTGCTTTCTCTAATCCTTGTAAACATTTTTCGACATATTAGTCTCCCATTGCAACTGACGTGAAGGTAGTAGGTGCGTAGCGGCATCTGCTAAATGAAAGACTAAGTTTTTCAACCTTTCAACAAAATATTTTTATTAAGTTGAAAAACTTAGTCTTTCATTTAGCAGATGCCGCTACGCACCTACTACCTTCACGTCAGTTGCAATGGGAGACTAATATGTCGAAAAATTTTTACAAGGATTAGAGAAAGCAGCCTATGCATTCTCTGAAGAGCCTCTAACAAGAGGTGAAATCGTCGATAAGAGTGCTGGCTGCACTCTCTAATCTATGTAAGTAAAAATTAAGACGGTTTTGGCTTCGCATTGCAACTGAATAAAAATGGTATACATTTTTATTTTTATATTAGTATTACTCCTATAGAGTAATTAGGTCCATTTTCCGTTGGAACTTTACCAAGCTGCAGACGGGGGTTGTGAATTGCATAGTGTAGAATTCCTTCCCTTTTGTCTTCACTGGAGCATCCATTTGACTTGCATATTGTAGAAGCCTTGGAGGTGTCACCAGGGAAATGGACTAATAAGTTTTTCAATTAAAAATCTTTTAAAAATATTTTATTTTACAAATATAAATATTTTTATTAGGTTGAAAAACTTAGTCTCTAATTTTATTTATTTATCAACATTGGCCATTTGCTTTTGGCCACTGTCGTTATTGACCGGTTATTGATGAAAACTCTAATTTTAGGTTATTTTTTTACATCATTGGCCAATAGCTAATGTTATTGTCGTTAATGGCCGGGCATTGTCGCTAATAACCAGGGACATTCACGACAATGCCTGGTCTTTAACGTCATTGGCCAATTTACATCATTGTCCGTAACATATACATCATTCGTCTAATAATTTGTTTACGCCTGCGCATTTTCCATTTACGAAATTGTGCACTATACCTACCGCTATTCTGCGCCCTACTGTAATACAGATCACACATTCCAACGAATAGACAAAACCCGTAACTGCTATTTTTTTAACTTTATAAGCCTCATCCCTATCATCACATGAAAGCGTTGCGTTGCCGCAGTCTCTTTGGCACGAGGTAGGTCAGGCGTCGAGACGGCTGGGCCCCGGTGCCGGCGGCTTATCGATCCTCCGGGGTACACACACAAAACGGTTCCGCGAGCGCCGCGTCGCTACTTTTCCTGCTTCAAATCGGATTTCCCGGCTCGTTTTTCGCGAACACTCATTTTTTACGCATTCGATGATTATTTTTAGGTTTTGAGTGGTCCTTGTAGGAGGTGGGTGTAGGACGCCGAAATTTTTTAACATAACTCATGTGAACATTTTTCGGTAAGTTGGTTAAGTAGTCCTATGACCTTTCAAGTTTTCGGAACAAATGTCACATACTTATTTATCATGGTTTCGAACGATTCAAAGCGCTTCCAAAATATTAATAATAACTTTAAAGGTAGTAAGTGGTTATTCAGGAATCACAAAAGACTCATATTTGAGGCAAAAAGTATTAATCTATTGTTATAGATATTATTGCATGGATCCCAGGACATTCTGGGGTATTAGGGAATATTAAAGCTGATTCACTTGCCAATGTAGCAATGTAGGTCGTTGTCTCAATTATCTAGTAAACATAAAGGTGGAAAAAGATGAATATTTCCCTTTTAAAAAAATGTACTAGGATAAATTTAAAAAAGAGTGGAAGGAATCTTTCAAATAGTCCTTGCTACCTCAATGTCCCTTACATAGATAGAAGACATACAATAACCTATTATTAGAATGTGTACAGGTCACTGTTTAGTTGCAAATAACCTATTCACCTATCAACAGACTTACAACCCTTTTTATAAGCCGCAGTTGGTTGATATTAAACTCTTAATACATTTTTTGAATATTAATACAGTTATGCAAGTCCGGATTATAAGCATAACAGAAAGGTCAAAATAAGCACTTATATAAGCAAAAAATGTCGCAAAAATAAGCAAAGTTTTTATGAAATAAGCAAGGTTCAAGAAAAAAACGCGTAAGTAAACATGGATATAATATAATGATATAAATATGAATAAAGGACATTAACATCAAATTACATTTATTTTTAATTATCCTATTATTAATAATAAATTAATAAAAAATTACGAAAGTGTTAAGCTATAATATAATAAAAAAAAATCGAAAAATAATTAACTAATTAATATATTTTTTTATTCATTGCCATTAGCATAAAAACAATTAACAATGTTTTTCCAAATTTTCTTGTGTCTTCTATCTGCATACATATATTTATACGTAGAAAAAGTTCTTTCAACATCTGCAGATGTGATTGGTGCGTATTTAAATTTAAACAAATGTACCGATACTATTTTACAACAATATAATAAATTTGAGCTGTCTGCAGACAAATATTAGTTTATTACATGGACAGGTATAACGATGGGTTTTGCCGTTTATCTCCTAACCTAAGGGATTAAAATTCTTATGGTTTAGTGAATTAGTAGAGTTTTATAGATCTGTATACTTCATATAATTTTGCTTAAGACAAGAAGTAACATGAAATTTCACTATAGTTTATCATAAGAAGTAAAATAAACAGAGATAAGCAGCATATCTTTAAAATAAGTATTTTTACTAAAAATCACAATTATAAGCAAAAAAGGAAAATGTTTATATTCCGGACTTTAGTTATGAGAAAAGGAAAATATTGGAAATGAATGGATTAAATAATTTGAACAATCTGTAATCACCTGGGTTCTTCACTATACCTATCCGAGGCAACATTTGGGATTGTGGATTTCTCCTTTATTCCGCGTCGATGATCTGGCCAACAAAAAATGCCTACTCCTTTTGTAGTTTATGTTAACCGGTAATAAAATTTGTTTGAGGAAAATATTTTAATACGATCTGCACTTATTGCTTAACTATAACATCGATCCGGACATTCTCTAGTAGAGCCTATACTCTAAAGGAATTTACCTACATACATAATAGTGGAGTCACTGAAGGTGGATATGAGCTATTACCTCCGATTTCGTTGAACCTCCATCGATTTGCATGAAAATTGGTAAGTGGTTAGAGGATATCTCAAGGAACAAAGGTGACATGATGCCAACTTGCGCTTTTACCCTGGGGGTGGATGCCACCCTTTCTCAGGGGTGAAAATTATTTTATTAAAAATAACCCCATAATTCGATGGGGGGACAAATTTTAAGCAACATTTGTTATATAAAGTTTTTAAAATAAATCAAAACTTTAAGTTATTAAAGATCAAATATTTTAATTTTTCTTGAGAAAAATGCATGTTTTTAACCAATTTTTCATCAATAACTCAAAAAGTGTAAGTTTTTACAAAAAAGTTATAATTATTAAAATTGAAGCTAATAAAAAATGAAATAAACCTGTTACTAGAAAAATCTTTTAATGCTAACTAAAAGTGAGTTATAGGTAATTGAATGTATATTTTTTTCGACGAGTAAAAAACTCTAAGTATTCAAGCTGAAATAACGGGACATTGATGCATTTTATAACATAAACTTATTAAACATTTGTCAAAGTACTTAAAAAAATCTATCAAATGAGCACCCGAACATGTTGATAGCGTTAAAATTTATGCTCCAAAATTTTTTCAAAATTTATCTTTTAAAAATGTTTCCAAAAAATGTTATTGTTTTTTTAATAACTCCGTTCGTGTTTACGATATCAGGTTCATCTGAAAACTGTTTAAAAGTTAATTCCAAGTGCTATTTAAGCACGTTGAACCTAATCTTTTAAACCCCTTACTTTTTTAGAAATAAAAGGTTAAATGGCCCCGGTTGCATGGTTCCCACAGCAAAATTTAAGATTTAAACGTTTCTATCTCGGTTATTTTTTACCCTATAGAAATAGTAAAACAGGTAAAACATTTGGCACAGAAAAAACTAAAATTTGATCTTATATAATTTTTTACGTATGTTGAGTATTTTTGGAGTATTATCAAAAGAATATGAGAATTACAATAATTTTAAAAATTATGATTTTTTAAAATTATATCTTTTTTCAAAAATATGCATTCTAAACCGGTCAAAATTATCGAAAACATTACTTATGCTAATATAAAGAAGTTCTTGTAAGGATTACTATAAATTTTAATTTTTGTGGAAATGGCGTATGTTTTATTTTTCACTTTCTCCTAAAAAATTCGAAACGGTTCTTTTATTTTCATTATAACTTACTTAATTTTGACGCTATTACCTTGTTCTGAAGCTCATTTGATAGGTATTCTGAAGTACTCTGACAAATGTTTAGCAGGAATATTTTATACATTGCATCGTTTTCCCATTATTTAAGCTTGAATACTTAGATTTGAGTTCTCGTCGAAAAAAATACACATTCAATTGCCAATAATTCACTTTTATCTAACATTAGTTCAGTTCTTTATGTGAGGAATGTATTGAATTTTTTTTGTTTTCAATTTCAGTAATAACAACTTTTTTGTAAAAGCTTATAGTTTTTGATTTATACGTGAAAATCCGATTTAAAACATGCATTTTTTTACGAAAAAATAAAATTTTTGGTCTTTAATAACTCAAAAAGTGTTGATTTATTTTAATAACATTATATAACAAATTTTGCTTATAATTTGTCCCTCTATCAACTTATGGTATTATTTTTAATAAAATAATTTTCACCCCCTAGAAGGGGTGGCATCCACCCCCAAGGTAAAAGCGCAAGTTGGCATCATGTCACCTTTGTTCCTTGAGGTATCCTCTAATTACTCACCAATTTTCATGAAAATCGATGGAGGTTCAACGAAATCGGAGGTGAAAACCTTCAGTGACTGCACTATAATACTATGCGTGTCGAGTGGACTTACGGGAATTATTACCTGTGGGTAATTTAGTTTTACGATATAACATAAATCATTTTAATGTTTTAACTTTGTTTCTACCTTTTTTACAAGGATTTAATTATTAGATTACAATATTTTACAAACAGTGATCACTATAATTTCGTATAAAAGTTTAGTTTAAAGACAACAAAAAAATGAAACTAACAATAATACTGAAAACATTATATATTTTGTGGTCTACATAGCCTGGAGATATCTTCTGAGACACATTTTTTATTAATTTTTAATTCTACAAATTTTTCGTAATTTTCTGGGTTTGGTTCAAGATAGAGGATGTAGACAACAATATGTTCCCGGGTTGTCCAACGAGTTCAAAGAACTTTGCTGACCCTATTAGTGTCATAGAGCTGGGAATCGTGTATAGAGAACTGGAATTAATACCCTGTCTTATGGCACTCCAAGGATAACCTTTTCGTTAGTGGAGAATACTTCTGCAAATCGAGGCTACGGCCCAATGTAACGAAAACCGAAGTGTGCTGTTTCCATCTAAATAATGCCCAAGCCAACAAAAAACTTACCTTTCACTTTGAAAACAGAATACTGACGCATAACTCAACACCAAAATATCTTTGAGTGACTCTTGACAGAACTTTTAGTTTTAAGGAACACCTACAAATAACGGCAGCAAAACTGAAAACGCGAAATAATATAATCCAAAAGCTATGTGGCAAATGGGGGTCCTCAGCCTCCGTACTCAAATCATTCTCTCTCGGACTTCTATACTCGACAGCTGCATATGTTTCCCCGGTGTGGCTCAATAGCAAACACAAGAAGATTATTGACACCCAATTAAACCAGACAATGCGAATAATCTCAGGTACAATTAGACCAACACCGAACTATTGTCTTCCCATTCTGAGTCACATTCCTCCGCCGAAACTACGAAGAAGTTCTCAAAGAATATCGAAAAATCCAAGTTCACCATCAACTACCCATCCACCATCATCATGATAAGATTGATATCTAAATGATCAGGGAACATTTCGACCTCACCAACGCTTGGAGAAGACAATGGGAGAGCGAATCACCACAGAAAGCACACCAAATAGTCTGTATCGATCAGAAAGCGTCAGGCTTTGAACTGCCTCGCAATACATGGACAACGCTAAACATATTAAGAACAAGCAGCGGCAGATGTGCTGACAGCTTACATAGACGGGGAAAATACACAGTACACAGTCCTAAGTGTGACTGTGGCACGGTATAGAGAAGGACAGTAAAACCTCTTATATGTCGGCACTTTGATCTCAAGAAGTAATACCGGCGGTACGCAATTGGTAATTCACCAGTGGTGGATGCGAGTTTTCCCTGTTAAAACCCGTACGTTTCTACGCGACTAGCAATGCAAGAGAGGTGGTCTAGCGTCTGGGAACCTTGCGCGGTCGCCATGCGCGTTGAAAGATTTTACTTCCAACTTTTCTGAGAGTAGTTCTACTGTCCCTCTTTATACTGTGACTGTGGTGCGCAACGACAGACCGTCCGTCACATTGTTGAAGATTGAAGATTTCCCCCGAAGGCGGTTCCCTGGAATTTTTGATGAGTTCCTGAATGCGACCGAAAATGAGTAGCGGTATTTATGCTGGTTTTATCTTGTAGGCCCTATTTTTCTTAGCGTTATTTTTATTTCTTTTGGATATCTGTTCCACTTTATTGTCAAGAATACCAAATATATTTTTAAAGAAAAGAATGTGTGTGCATCTATAATCCAGACTATCTTGACTACAATACAAAATTTAGAAAAATTTGATATTAATAATAAAGATATTTTATTTTTAATGTGATAAGAGAAACCTTTAAAAAGATAACTCTTGCTTGTGTGCGTGTATATCGACCGTTCTATTTCTCTCTTAATTAAATAAAGCTAACAAACACTGAATTTACTTAATCATCGACGTGATTAGGCTATACTTGGGTGTGTACGTATTTCCTACACCTTAATAAGAGCGTCGTACATTCATAACTTCTATAAGACAAAGGTGTCTTCATTTTGCATTAGTTAATGGACAATTTAAAATTAAGGTTAGCTGGTAACAGTTCCTTCACCAGAATTTGAAATATAAAACAAGTAAAGTCTAATAAAGTATCTTAGATTCATTAATATTCAGCTGGGTGAGGTGCTATTGTTCAGGTGTGAAATTACGTAAACAAGGGATCATTTCATAAAACAGGTACTATCCGTTGCAAGATAATTCGGATGGAATTCCCCAGATTAATAGTACAATTGATATCGGCCCAGTCTCTTCTGGTGAATTCCATCCAATTATCTTGCAACGGATAGTAGATCCCTTGTTTATGGAATTTCGCATCTTCAACAATAGCACCCCGCTCAGTAGTGATGTTGAAAAAGTAACTATGTATTCGTTACTTACAAATACGGAAAGTAATGATTACTATACAGAGAGGCAAATCGTTACTTTGGTTACTTTGATTACTTCGTACCAATCGTATCAGAGCGAGTACCTATTTGAGTATTGTATCAATCGGTTGATGTCGGAATCTGACCGGTATTCCACGAGTGTTCGGTATCAGTACAGTTAACTAAAATTTTATCTATGAAGGGCGAAGGCTATGGAAAGTTTTACATGATTCCAGGGCGCTGAAAAGTAGCTGAAACAGAGGGAGGTAAATCATTTAACAAAGCATGCACCCGGAAACAGATGTCTATACGATAAAATACGATTTGACGAGGTAGATAATTCACAGATGTTTGTTCCTTTGAAAATAAAAATGCAACACATTTTAATAATAAATACACACTATTCTTATCAGGCCTAGAAAAAAAATACCTAGCTTAGATTGACCGGAAAAAATGTAGAACTAGAAATGATAATATTTCTAGACTGTGATCATCAACTTTAATTTTACATGTAGGTATGGCATTGTTTTTATTAGATCAGGGCATTTAACACTAAAAACACAGGAATAAATCTATTTTTCAATATAGTAGGTACCTAGAGACTTGCAACTTTTTGCATTGTATTTAGGATTAGGATGACGTCTGGAAAAAGTCTACAATAGAAAAATGGGTGGAAATGCATTATTACATTTTAAAGTGTATAAATCGCATCGAAAAATACATCATTTAAACAATTTAAAGCATACGAAATAAGTGGATGATAAGTCGGAAATTGAAATTTACTAAACGCAACAGCAAGTGACAGTAGGTCAAGAAAGTCTAGAAAGATAAATTGTTTCTTTATTTTATGATCAGAGGGACAAAAATAGAAAACACTAATGCGAGAATCTACTAATTTAAAAAAAATTCAGCAGTCCTATTGGGCCACATTTTTGTTGATAGCAACGTAGCTTAATTTGAGAGTAGAATAAAAATTTGTTTTATTTTTAAAAATCAATAATTGACAATACACAGTGAGCCTTAAAGTTTATTTATTAAGACGTGCAATCGAGCATGTCTGGCTACTTAGCGCACAATCCTTTATTGAATTAAGTAAGTCAAGTGTTTCTGGTCTTAGTCATTCATTATTCAAAGCATCAATCACATAGGAATGTTGATTGATGGGAAAAAATATCGAATGTAATATTAACTCAATAGAAAAATTAAGTTATTTAATTTATTCAAGGTGTTAACATGTAGGTTTCTTGTTACCTATAAAGCTACAAATTCTTCACCTAGAATTTTATTGTTTTCCTCCACCATAATCACTGCTTTCAGAAAGCTCCTGCTCGATTTCATGTTTTTCTTCTTCTACGACACTACAGCCCAAATTAAGCCTTGTCCTCCTTTATTTTTTGCTTCCACCCTTGTTTGTCTGTGGCTGCTCTTCTCCATACACGGACTCCTAAAAGGGCTTGTGCGTCGCTGTTTACTGTGTCTTCCCAGCGCTTTCTTGGCTTTCCAACCGGTCTCTTTCCCTGCATTCTAGCGTTCAGTGCTCTTTTTGCTAGCCTATCCTCTCCCATTCTTATCACATGTCCGGCCCATTGCAATCTTTGTATTCTAATGAAGTCTGACAGGGGTGTTTCCTTATAAAGTTGGTAAAGTTCGTTGTTGTATCGACTTCTGAAGATTCCGTTTTCCCTCACAGGTCCTAGTATTGTAGTATTCTCCTCAGTACTTTCGAATGTGTCAAGTTTGTTTTTGAATGTTTCTTTCAGGGCCTATGCTTCTCTGCCATAGCATGATATTTGTCGAATTAAGGTTTTATAGATTCTCATCTTTGCATTTCGGTGGACACTTTTAGACCGAAATGTATGGGAGATGGTTTGCTTGCATTATTCTCTTCCGTATTTCTCCATCTTCTGATCCGTCAGCATATATTTCTACTCCCAGGTATGTAAACTTAACCGTTTCAATGTCATCTTCATGTATAATGTTTTGTAGAACTGTATTTCTTCTCGTCTGTATCATTATTTTTGTTTTTTCTCTGTTAATTTCCAGACCTAGCCTTTTCGTTTATGTTTTTAACTCTGCGTATGTTTCTTGTGCTCCTGTTGATGTTCTACTCATAATATTAATATCATCGTCATAAGCGGCCAGTTGAACCGTTCTGTTGGTCAGTAGGTTTCCTCGTCCATTTTGCATTTGCTTAACCGCATACTCCGGTGCCAATGTTGGGTCCAGTCCATCTCCCTGCTTCAGTCCCTGCGTTATTTTGAAAAAATCTATCCGGTGGTTTTGTATTCGTACACATGCCTCAATATATTATAGTATAGTCTGTTCCTTTTGACTGAGTCGTATGCTTGTTTGAAGTCTACAAACACGTTTGAACATTAATGTTGTGTTCCCATGATTTGCTCAAGATCTGTTTGGCTGTAAATATTTGATCCAGTGTCGATCTTCCCCGTCGAAAGCCCGTCCGATACTCTCCAATAATATTTTCTGCTAGTGGTTGGAGCCGCTGGTTTATAGTATAGGTGAGGACTTAATGTGCTGTACATAGTAGAGAAATTCCACGGTAGTTTTTGCACTGGAGTTTGTCTCCTTTTTTATAGATCGGGCATGCTATACTTTTCTTCCAGTCTTCGGGTATTTTCTCTTCTTGCTATTAGGAACACCGGATATCTGGAATGTGCGTAAATATTTAAATTTAATTTTGTTGTGAGCCAGAGTCTAATGGACCCCGCCGTACTAACGGAGGGTTAAATATCTTGTTTTTTTTTACATGAAAACTTACATTTCATAATTACTCTTTATGTAATCTTTTCTTTCTTTTCAATTCACATACAAAATCTTTTTTTATATGTTTCTAGTTCTTTCCTAAAGTTAAATTTTAGAGCAATTAACTTAGAACATAAACAAATGCCCTAGAAAACACGTATCACGTGTCATGCAGTAGGAAATAAACTTGAACCGTGTTATAAATAAATGTATGTTAAGGGAGAGGCTATCGAACCGCTCTCCTCGGAATCCCGAAGTTACAGCACGGGGGAGTTCAGGACTTAACCTGAAAACTCCGCAGAGAGACAGCGTGAAAGGGAAGATCAAATATTTATTCCGCAAAAAAATGTGTGAATTAATAATATCCAAATGATGGATGTGGGTTGCCCTGGAAAATTTGGGTAGGTGTGAATGACGTATCATATACCTTTTTATATATTTAGCCAATCCGTTGAGGCTTAATAAAACAATCCCCACTGACACTAGAAGATGAACGGCCTACCGATTTGGGACTAGAAATTGTAACGTAATTTTTCTAGTTATGATTTATTCCCAAAAATGTTTTAGACACTTTGTCGTTGATTTGAGTAATTTTTTCAGACTTTAGATTATGCTTGATATTGCGGACTTTGTATCTTTGTTATAAGCTTTGTATTGTAGTTTTTGCTTTTGACAATATAGAGCAAAAGTTTATATTACGGATAATAAGCTCAATTTTGGGAAAATATCAATACGTGCCAACACAGCTAGACACTGCGGAAGTATTAATAAAACTAGAGGAACGTGAACCACTTGGAACACGGCCAAGTATTGCTTGAAAATCTGAAGAGACCGGAAAATTCTTCGCCAACTAAAAATCACCGGAATTATACTACAATAGCGATATTATAAACAAATATACAGAGAGTTTTATGTATGGAAACCGTCAATGATCTCGAAAACGGCTTGCACGATTTTTATGGATTTTGGTGAATAAGGGCTTTCTAATGCGGCAGATATTATAGTGGTAATTATTTTGTTGTCAAATCTTTCGTTTTTCCGAAAATCTATTGAACTTTCTTATTTCAAATGAACACCCTGTATATTTTTTGCGTTTTTAAATCCTTAATAAATACTGGTTATTTTTCATGGTATATTCCCTATACATTAACGCCATAATTTCGGAGTTATTACTACATTTCTTTAAAATAAAAATTTAAACAAATTATAAAAATCAATTTTTTTTGGCCCGGGTAGACATTATTTTACGTTTTTTGGATCATTGGGAACAAAAAAGGTCTTTTGTAATTTTTCTCTAAAGTTAATCGCTTTCGGGTTGTAAACAATTTAAAACTGAAAAAAATCGAATAATGACGATTTTCAAGGGTCAAAAACACATATAAAAAATATAATTTTTGAAATTACAAAGTACCTGAATTCAAGCTCAAACCTTCTATTAACTCGCCATAAGAATTTTTGGAACGTTTTATTCTATAACATTTCTTTTTAATTGTTAATGAAGCGCAGATGAGAGGACGGGCGATCGGGCTGCATTAACAACTAAAAAACAATGTCTTAAAATGAAACAAGCTCAAATTACTTATCGGTAACTGATAAAATAAGGCTTGAACCTGAATTTTGGTACTTCGCAGTTTCAAAAATATTTTTTATTTGTGTTTTTGAACCTTGCAAATGGTCATTATTCGATTTTTTTAGTTTTAAATTGTTTATAACTCGGAAACGATTAATTTTAGAGAAAAATTACGAAAGACCTTTTTTGTTCCCAATGATCCAAAGAACCTAAAATAATGTCTAACCGGGTCGAAATTTTTTTTTAAATAAATGTAGCAATAACTCCGAAATTATGGCATTTAGGTACATGGAATATAAGATGAAAAATATTCAG
Organism: Diabrotica virgifera virgifera; assembly: GCF_917563875.1. NCBI lineage: Eukaryota > Metazoa > Arthropoda > Insecta > Coleoptera > Chrysomelidae > Diabrotica > Diabrotica virgifera. Next base: position 18,189,146 of record NC_065445.1, on the reverse strand, counting down.
TATTTCTTAAGGACTTTAAAACGCAAAAAATATATAGCGTGTTCCATTTGAAATAAGAAAGTTCATTAGATTTACAGAAAAACTGAAGATCTGGCAACAATGTAATTACTACTATAATATCGACCGCATTAGAAAACCCTTACCCACGAAAATCTATAAAAATCGTGCAAGCCCTTTCCGAGATAATTGAGGCTTTCCATATATAGGGTGTCCCAAAAGTAGTGGAACGGTCGAATATTTCGCGAACTAAACATCAGATCGAAAAACTGAAAAATACGTGTTCAATTATTTTCAAAAATCTATCCAATGACACCAAACACCAACCCCCACTACACCCCTGGAGTTGGGGTGGGGGGTAACTTTAAAATCTCAAATGGAAACCCCTAGTTTTTCTTGCAGGTTTGGATTCGTTACGTAAAAGTAAGCAACTTTTATTCAAGACATTTTTTCGAATTGTGGATGGATGGCGCTATAATTGGGAAAAACGATTTATCCTGATACCATAGGTAAATTATAGAAACGGTCTAATATCTCGAGAAATACACTTCCAAATGAGAAACCAAAAAACAGATTTTTAATATTTTTCGAAAACCTATGGATAAACACCAAAAATGACCCTCCAACCCACCCCCTGGAGACGGAGTGGGGGGTAAATTTAAAATATTAAATAGCAACACCCATTTTTTATTGCAGATTCGAATTCGTCATGAAAAATTAAGCAACATTTATACGAAACATTTTTTAAAATTGCTGATAGATGGCGCCAATTAAAGCGCCATCTATCCATAATTCTAAAAAATGTTTTGAATAAATCTTGCTTAATTTTTCATGACGAATCCGAATCTGTAATAAAAAGTGGGGGTTACTATTTAAGATTTTAAAGTTACCCTTCACCCCACCTCCAGGGGGTGGGTTGGAGGGTCATGTTTAGTGTTATTCGATAGTTTTTCGAAAAGTATTATAAACTTTTTTTTTGTTTCTCATTTGGAAATGTATTTCTCGAGATATTAGACCGTTTCTATAATTTACCTATGGTATCAGGATAAATCGTTTTTCTCAATTATAGCGCCATCTATCCACAGTTCGAAAAAATGTCTTGAATAAAAGTTGCTTACTTTTACGTAACAAATTCAAATCTGCAAGAAAAACTAGAGGTTTCCATTTGAGATTTTAAAGTTACCCTCCACCCCACCTCCAGGGGGTGTAGTGGGGGTTGGTGTTTGGTGTCATTGGATAGATTTTTGAAAATGATTGAACACGTATTTTTCAGTTTTTCTATCCGATGTTTAGTTCGCGAAATATTCGACCGTTCCACTACTTTTGGGACACCCTGTATAAAACTCGCTCTGTATAGAGGAGTATGTAATAGCAAAATCGTTACTAAGGTGCTAATATACCTGAAAAACAAAATTGGATTGAATATTTTAATAAATTCATTTATATTCGCAAAATTGGAGGGAAAACATATAAGATGATGACAAGAGGAAAAAATATATTATTCAAATTGAGAAAGAGAAAATTCTGGATAGGTTGGAATGCAGAATCTTTAGTGACTATTATTGCCTGGGCTTTTTACAAATTTATAAAGCATACAGGCCGATAAATGGCAGACAATGGGATAATCTACAATAAACATTCATCACTTGCCCGCCTATCTGGATAAAATTCCAACAGGATTCTGCATCCTTAGTACTCAAATATGAGTAAAATAAAATGAGGAAAGGTAACTTTAGATTTAATCCGATTCGGGAGCCATCATCATCGGCTGACTTAAGTTTCTTCTTTTCAGAGTCTTCGATAATTCAAAGTTTCAGTTAAAAATACGTTTTTTGACGTTTCGCTTTCCGATTCGTATTTTAAGAACTCTTCCAAAGTGGAAATAGAAACATCAAAATAAACGTATTTTCGGCTGAAATTGTGGTTAATTCCCATTAAAAATGATAAATTTATTTTCTTGTCTTGTTATATTCGCTTTCAAATGTTAAAATTTGCTTCATTCACAATCAACATTTACAAATTTTGCAAAAACATGATTTTTCAAATCTTCAAATGTTCTCGTTGTCTTCTAAGAATGCGCGGATTCAGTTATTAAATTCAATAGATTATAAGGTATATAAAAACGTAGCAATCATAAAACTGTTTAAAAATGTATATTTTTTAAGATAAATGAGTTCATAATGTTGATTTTCTTGGAGGCTAGAAAAACGGTACCCTGCAGCGAGGCTACGGTCTGTGACGTCAGCAGTCGTATCGTCTTTGATCGACGACTAGTTTTGTATACTTATTTACGAAGTGTATTTGAATGTGTGCAGTTCTTTACGTATTTAATTAGTAAAAATGAAACCAAATATGTAAGTGGTGTTTTATTTCTTGGTGTGTTAAATACCTCTAAAAACAATTCTGACAAGATTTTTATTACAGTTCCAGCTAATTTAAATCGTATAAAAAAAGTATGTACCTATCAATAAAAACCAAGCTTTTCTTTGCGAAGATCACTTCTTTATTGTAAGTTATGGATCTTTTCTCAAATAAATGAATTTTTAAATAATTACATACTTACTCATTTTTACCCTATTGTATGATATGTTTTAGATTTAAGTTAGCTTGGTTATAAAAAAAAATAAATTATAAAAATTCTTAATACAGTATTTCTCATGATCATCTTTCAGTGCGTCAGAGTTTTTCGATTTCTTTCTAACGCATTAAATTGTATGTGACAGAAAAAAAGGCACGTCGGTGATTACATTTCGTCGGTGACATTTTTATAACATTTCTTCTAGTTATTCTAGTTGTCGATAAATGGCGCCATAATAAAAAAATAATTTTTTTTTAATTAGATAATAATATTACAAATATAATCTGTATAATTTATAAGACTATACAAATCAAAGAAAATACCATTTTATAAATGCAAGAAACACATTTGATTTGTTTTTATTCCAAATTGAAAAGAAAATGTGACAACTGTCAGATTTAACTAAAATGTCATGTTAGAATAAATGTCATAAATGTGTATTATCACGGACTTGCCCTTTTTCCTATCATTTGTTACGCACTGAAAAATGATCATGAAAAGGACAATACCTACATCCGAAAACTTCGTATTTTGGACTTCTAAATATCTGTTTCTAAATATCCAGGCAACGAAATGGGTTAGCAAGAAAGATTTTTATAAAAATAAAAAGTACCTAGTTTATGATCTTTCAATTTGTCTGGAGGTTTAAAAGACTTGGTGTCCATAACGTAGTAATAAAGTACATATTTATTACCGACAGCCCCTATAAACTAGACATCATTTAAATTAGTAGGGCAAAATCTGAGGCAAAAAACTTTTTCGAATCCTGAGAACACTAATAAATATTTTTAAACAATTTGAACGCAGCATTAAAGATTACATTATTACTGAGGGCGTAAGTCCGTTAGAATAAACAAAAAGTTTTCTTTGAATGAAATATGACATTAAAAATCAGACTAAATTTTCTCTTTTTTTTTCACTCCTGTAAGTACCTTATTAAAATAAACATTCCACTACTCTGTGCCTGTGGTTGATTTATTTCTTTACAAGATGACAAAAAATCAGACACCATTCAAATTGTTACATGTATAGTAGGTAGGTTAAGCGAATCAGCTATTTTAAAACCTTTCATTTTATTTATTTATTTGTAGTACCCAAAATATGTCCTTAGAAACAATCTATCCACTTTAAACTATAACAAATTCACCATAAAACTCCACGTTAGCCATGATAAAACAATAAGAGAACAAAACACACCACCCTCTTATCTATGGAACAAAATACAAAATAAAATGACCTGAACTAACGTCAAACAGGTACCTAAAGTATTATAACACTGTGGACATGGCGCACGCTGGGGTATACGACTAGTGACGTCAGAAGCGTTTTCTTGAAATTTAAAATAATTCTAGATTTCTAATCAAGTTTTTTCATAGACAGACTTTTTTAATTTTCTTAATATTTTAGACAATTATCCTTTCAGCCCCAAGAAAAAAGTTTTTATTATTTTAACAATATTTTCTATTTTCTCTCCGCATTTGTGAAAACAGTAAACGAAAATCTATAAAAACTATAAAAAAATTATTTGACAGACATAATATGACAGGTCCAGCATAATGGACATCAGGACTTAGCTTTCATATAATTTAAGTATTAAACTGAAAAAACATTCTGGTTCATTAGAAATAAACATATATATTTTGCATTTTGTACAAAAGAATCTCGTCTTCTTAGTGCATTCAAGAGGTTTAGACAACGCGATAAGAATTTCTATTGCTGACAGAGCATATTGGCAAATGGTCATTACTGGTTTTTCTTACATCTACAGGCGGTAACTGGAAAACTGTAGATCTTTTTACAGGAATTATGGCACTTCATCTTCAGATGTCACCGGTTTTCTTGAAATAGACGCACTAGCTTGTCTCCCAGTTGCAGGCTTACCACCTAGAGCTAGTGACCTTCCAACATACAACTTAAATTCCTGTAAATCCATTTCTTTTGATCATTATCGCTATCTTCACTGACGAAAAAGGTTATCTGTCAAAATAGTATCCAACGCACTTTCCATCAATATTCTTTTACTATCTGTAACTAAACTTAAAAAATGTTAGTATGGTAACATATTTGGCTAACTAACTCCCAATGTCCAAAATGCTGGACAAAAAGTTTAGAGGACCGCTGACGTGTCCAGTTGTAATTATTTTCAAATATATATTTACCACCAATACGTGCAGTCATCAAGTAACATACATTAAAAACAATCAATACTTTAAAGTACAGAAAAACACTACAACTTTTGTATTTTTGGGGAGCCACCATCATAATTTAAAAAATTTCACCACTTGTATCTGGCGCTGTTGTCGAATTTTTCAAATGAGTAAATTTGACTGATAAATGGCAAGTCCAATATGCTGCAATATAGGACGCAGCGATGCCCAACCCGAATAGTCACCGTGTAATAAATTAATAAACATTGTCCAGCCGGCTGGACCTATGGACTGAGGAGGTTATTCCTAGGGTGTTTCTTAATCGTTTTACATGTTTAAAATTACTATTAAATTTTTTGTGAACATCCCTACCGAACAGCTGTCGATCGATCTTTTAAAAATTGATAATTCCTTTTACATTACTGATTATTTTAGTCCTTATTTCACGAAAAATTGACATTCCAATTTGAAAACTTTTTTGTTCCGACTGAAAGTTGACAATATAGGTATACGAGTAGAGAGTAAATTAAACCTGGCCTTCTTCTCTTCAATTCCATTAGATATTTTATCAAGGTAAAGTCTGAAAATAGACAGCTGATGCTTTTATATAATTATTTTAGCTGGCATCTGTTCATTAAAAGGGTGACTGGGCTGACGCAAAGGGCGTGTTAGGTATATATATTTTAGTAGGAAGAACTTTATTTACTCGATACGGGAGAGTGGTATGTTTTCTGTTTTCAGGTTAAAATGGTAAAATAAAAGTTTCATGTTAAAAAATAAACACATTAAGGCTATGGGTACATAATTCGCAAATATTTTACGTGTATCCCTACTTTTTCTGTCTTTACACGGCAAATTACGTGTAGTAAAATTCACACTGGTATGAATATGAAAATATTACTAGAATGTCATTCTACTTGAAAATGTCATCATTAATTTAAAGAGATGGGTTTTGAATGTTCTTGGATAACTGTTATTTTTATAATTGCAAATTATTAATTCAGTTAATAAATGTGATAATTTTTTCACTAACTATGTATTTAGTGATTGTAATAATTTATTTGTACAACAAAGACAAATACTCAATTGAGAAAAGAGGAAAAGTGTTAAAGTGATTTTTTAATAATATATTGTTATGGAACGCTTACAATTTTGAACATCTTTAACAACAAAATACTTGGATCACAGAATATATTATCCTGTGTATTCTCTGCTTGGATCTTCCACAAATAATACACTATATATCAATAATATTTAATTAATAACTCAACATATTCCCGATGCAATGTCAAATATTTAAAATTGTCACTGATTGTCAGTGTCTGACTGACAATATATGCTGACAATATTATATTCGGCTGAGTGCGTTGTAAGACAAAGATAGATTTGGAAAATATTACCACGGCATTGTGTTCATTTTTTTCGAATCCTGAAAAAACCAATAAATATTTTTGAAAAATTGAAACGCAGAATGAAAGACTAAATTATTACCGAGGGCCGAAAGTCCCTTAAAATAAATAAAAAGTTTATTTTGAATGATATATTTGAAATTAAAAATCACACTAAATTTTCTCTTAGTTTTTCACCCCTGTAACTTATTAAAATAAACATTATAGAAGTTCTCAGGGACTTTCGGCCCTCGCTAATAACGTAATCTTACATTCTGCGTTTAAATTTTTCAAAAATACTTATTAGTTTTCCCAGGATTCGAAAAAAATGAATCCCCATTTGAATAGCATTGCAGCCGAAAATACGTTCCGATCCTCTTAACTTTATAGTAGAGAATTTCCAAAAGATCATATACAGAGAGAGTCTGTAATTTGGAATAAATTCAATATCTCAAATATTCATTGTTTTATTGGAAAATGCTCAGACACGTCGATTAGTATTTCAAATTGTCCTTTTTGACATACAATAATAATGTATACAAGGTGTACCAATTTCGAGATATGACGTCATCGTTGATTTTCTTAAATGGCAACACTGTCATTTTGACAACTATTTTCATAGCGTGTGTAAAGTTATACACAACTGCAAAATATCAAATTTTTATTCTCTACCGTTTACAAGATAATAGAAAATAACAAAGTTATGTCTGTAATTTGGAATAAATTCAATATATAAATACTAATTGTTTTTTTTTTGAAAAATGCTGTGACCAGTCGATTAGTATTTCAAATTGTCATTTTTGATATGCAATATTAATGTATACAGGGTGTCCCAATTTAGAGATATGACGTAATCGTTGATTTTCTTAAATGGTAACACTATCATTTTGATAGCTATTTTGATAGGGTGTGTAAAGTTATACACAACTGCAAAATTTCAATTTTTTATGCTCTACCATTTACAAGATAATAAAAAATAACAAAGTAATGAAAAACAAGTAATCAAATAATAATTGAATTTAATTATTTCAATTAAGCAAATACTCATAATGTTGCCATCAATTATTGTCAAATTGTCAATTGGCAACGGGCAGCGTTATGAGCATTTGCTTAAATGAAATAATTAATTTCAATTATTATTTGATTACTTGTTTTTCGTTACTTTGTTATTTTTTATTATCTTGTAAATGGTAGGGAATAAACATTTGAAATTTTGCAGTTGTGTATAACTTTACACACCCTATCAAAATAGCTATCAAAATGACAGTGTTGCCATTTAAGAAAATCAACGATGACGTCATATCTCTAAACTGGGACACCCTGTATACATTATTATTGTATGTCAAAAATGACAATTTGAAATACTAATCGACGGGTCTGAGCGTTTTTCAAAAAAACAATTACTAGTTGAGATATTGAATTTATTCCAAATTACAGACTCTCTCTGTATATAATATGAGCAATATTTTTACTTTTTCTAAAATTTTGGGGGCTGGTCTACCGATTTTCCCCAAATTTTAGTATGTTATTGTACTACAAACAAAAAGACATTCTGAATTTTTTCAGATTTTTCTAAGCCCAGGCGGCCATTTTGTGAGCCTTAAAAAACTCAAAAAACTTAATGTTGCTCTCAATTATTGTCAAATTGTCAATGGGCAACATTATGAGCATTTGCTTAATTGAAATAATTAAATTCAATTATTATTTGATTACTTGTTTTTCATAACTTTGTTATTTTTTATTATCTTTTAAATGGTAGGAAATAAAAATTGGAAATTTTGCAGTTATGTATAACTTTACACACCCTATCAAAATAGCTATCAAAATGACAGTGTTGCCATTTAAGAAAATCAAAGATGACGTCATGTGTCTAAATTTGGACACACTGTATACATTATTATTGTATGTCAAAAATGACAATTTAAAATACTAATCGACGGGTCTGAGCATTTTTCAAAAAAACAATTAGTATTTTAATTATTGAATTTATTCCAAATTACAGACATAACTTTGTTTTTTTATATTATCTTGTAAATGGTAAAGATTAAAAATTTGATATTTTGCAGTTATGTATAACTTCACATACCCTATCAAAATAGTTATCAAAATGACAGTGTTGCCATTTAGGAAAATCAACGATGACGTCATATCTCTAAATTGGGACACCTTGTATGCATTATTATTTTATGCCAAAAAGGACAATTTAAAATACTAATCGACGGGTCTGAGCATTTTTTAAAAGAACAATTAGTATTTGAGATATTGAATTTATTCCAAATTACAGACTCTCTCTGTATACATAATAATATGGAGAGAAAAAGCCGTGAAATACATTTACAAATGCTTTCTTATTTTTGTCTGAAATTTTGTATTGTGATCACTCAGGTGGCCTTAGAAAATGCGAAACAATCATCGGAGACGATCAGTTTAGATTCAGAGCCTGCATGGGAACGAGATAAGCCCTCTTCAGTTTATTAGTTCTCGCCCAAAAATGCTACGACCAACAGAAAGATATTATATTTATGTTTTATAGACTTTAAAAAGCATTTGATAGAGTAAGACACGAACACACTTACATTAGAACGTTTGCAAGAAGTCGGTTTAGATAGAAAAGACATCAAATTACTAAAAAACTTGTACTGGAACCAAAACGCCAGAGTTAGGATCGAAGGTTCACATCCGCAGAAGTAGAAATTAGAAGGATTAGACAAGGATGTGTTCTGTCATCCCTGCTGTTTAATCTTTACTCCGAATTTCTATTTAAAGAGGCACTGGAGGATTTCAACGATGGAGTCAAGGTGAATGGCGTAAATATCAACAGCCTCTAAAACGGTGTTGGTTGTAGATTCCGACTTGGGTCTACAATGACTCATCGACAAGACCAACTCGACTTGTGAGCAGTTTGGTATAAAAATAAACATTAAAAAAGCCAAAGTGATGTCAATCCGAAAAAAACAAAACGTACCTCAACCTTGCACAATAAACGGACACATCTTAGAACAGGTCAATAGATTTAAGTACCTGGGATGTTGGATCGATAGCAGCCTTAATCCTGATCTAGAAATAAGATCGAGAATATATAACAGGCCAGAAAATCTTTCGAAAAAATAAAAAACTGCTTTGTGATTCCCAAATAAAACTCGAAATTCGACTACGTTTATCAAAATGCTACGTCTGGTCGACTCTCTGTGCAGTTGATACATGGACCCTTAAAACATCAACTATAAATATATTGGAGGCCTTCGCATACCTCAAACGTAGAAGTGCTCCATAGAATAGGCAAGAAAAGAGAACTTTTCAACACCAAGAATATCATGGTTAAAGAACCTGAGGAAATGGTTCTCCACAACAACAACTAATCTCTTTAAAGCATCAGTTAATAAAATAGTTATAGCCAGAATGATCGCCAATATTCGAAACGAATAGGCACCAAAAGAAGAAGTTATATTAGATTTTTGTGAGAAAAATAATTATCGTACAAAATTAAAATAACGCTATTCACTGTATTTTATTGATTCTGTCATTTCAGCCACTTGTTGATATCGTCAATTTTTGTTGAACTTTAAAAAATGTAGTTCATGGTCAATGAGTAATGGTCAGGAAGTTTGTAAATAAATATTACAACACCTAATTCACTAAAAATTAGAAAAAATTGCAGCATATGTTAATTAAGTTATATAACATAACATTTGCTGATAATAGTAATGTACTCGGAGTTTGATATATACAGTACGTAAATCGTACAGCTGGACATGGGGAATATACATTGAGAGAATTGTGGCAACTGCGCTAACCTGTGTTAGTTGAAGCTTCTGTTTAAGTACGAGTTTTTGGTGCAATAGAGCTGTTAGAATAAATAGAATGAGTGAGTGTTAAAGCAAGGCTGTCCATAAATAGACCAAAAACAAAGTTTATGATTAATGAGTTAATAATTTAACTTTACTTTTTAAAATACAAAACCAATTTCGATACTAAACATATTTCCCATTCCTTTGGCCAAAAGTATTTAGCTACTACATTGTCATATTTTGATGTTTATTTATGTCAGCCGAAATTTTGAGGTTAATGCCCCTTAATGCTAACAACCAAATTATTGTCATCGAGAGAGCTCAGTTGCCACAATGATCTCAATATAATACAATATATGTATTTATGTATCTAAATATATACAATGTATGTTCCCTATGTCCAGCTGAACGATTTACGTACTGTATCAGAATCTTTCGAATGGATTTTTTGGATGACAGGAACTTTATAGGTTATAGGCTAAGGCCATATGGGCGATAATTTACGGCGCCGTAAGAGCAGTAAACCTGACGAGGCATTGGTTGACTAACTCCTATTTCATCTACAATTGGTGGAGGAGTTAGTCAACCAATGGGTTTACTGCTCTAACGGCGTAGTAAATTATCGCCCGTGTGGACTTTCGCATAATTGTATAGGGATATTTTTTAGATGCCAGTGTACCTGACAAGCTTAAAGAAAATATTTTGACAGAGATGCCTCTTCCGGTTATATCGAAAATGAACAAAATCTTTGTTAAAAGAAAACAAGATGGTTCAGATTTGATTACAGTACAGAGCCTCTACTATGTGCGGCCCTTCGTGAGCGGCCGTGGAGTAACGGCATAATCGCTGGCCTCATACGCCAGTGCACGTGGGTTCGAGCCCTGCCAAAGACAAACCATTTTCATTTCCAATAATGACACGAGCCGTCTCACAGTGCGTCGGAGTCACGTAAAGCCGTCGGTCCCCGTGGGCTAGTGTACATCGGCACTAGTTACTTAAAACAGGGTTAAAGATGTAAATGGCGCCGGAACTGTCCGAAAGGATCTCCCCGGCAAAAATGCCATACGATATTATTATTATTACTATGTGCTTATACGTATTTCGGAATAATCGTTTCCTCATCGGAGCACCTGGGTAGAGGCACTGATTCGAAATCAAAACCATTCATCCTTTCCGGGTAATTATCAAAATAATTACCAAGGATGCTACTAGCACCATCTATGAATCAAAAGTCTAATAAGTCAGGAAATAAAATTCGAAATTATTTATCCTCTGAGCTTTTTAAGTTGGAAAAAATAAAGCATAACAGAGTGGCGAAATACTCGACAAGGGAAATGTAAAATAGGGAATTGTCTGGTTGCGGGACGACTGTTAAACTTTTCGCAGGTAAATAAATGCTATTTGTTTGAGACCCATTGGTACTAGAATTTTATAGTGGGTCACTGACAGGTATTTTTACCGCTAAGGTGAGGGAGAGTGGCGTAACAATAATTTTAAGTGAATCCTCCTAAACATTTGTTTTTTTTGTGTTTTAAAAAACGTTTCTTTTTGTTACAGATAGCCAGCTTTGCTGGTAAATTTTAAACAATGACAACGGACATCAGTATAGTGAGGTGGGACCCCACCTTGCAACAAGAAATTGTCGAAGATTACGAATACGACGGGGGTAACTCATCGTCTAGGCTTTTCGAACGGTCTCGAATCAAGGCTTTAGCAGGTAAGCATTAAAATTATCAAAGATAGTGAATTTGTACTAAATTAAAAGATAACTGTTCGATAGCCGTATAATGTCTTTCATAAAAAGTTTTTTTAAATTAATATTTGAATGTTCCACATCACAAAGTAGGTATCACTTTGTACAAAATATGTGTTTTTTTCTTCGTCTTCTATTTCCATGACCGTTTTCGATCGTTAGATATTAAGTTGGCTACCAGTTAGCTATTCGTTATAGTGACTTTATTGTCAGCAGCTCTGAATAATAATGTAGTCGATTTTCCGTACCATTGCCTTATATTTTTCATCCATGATGTTTTTTTTTACCAGGACCACGTTTACCTTGGATCTTTCCCTGAGTGATCAGATGTAAAAGATCCTATTTTCCAAGTTGTCTTATAATGTGACCGAAGTGTTGTTGTTGACAGCGCTATCTAACTTTCAACTACATACTTCATATCCAGCAATGTTTTGAATCTGTCCTATTGTTCTTAGTCCTATCAGTCATCAGATTTTCTCGTAGTCCATGAAACAGAGATATATGGGGACGTCATATTCTCTTGATTTTTCGATAAGTTATACAGGGTGTCCAGAAACTCTACCGACAAACGAAGACAGGAGATTCCTCAGATAATTTTAAGATAATTTAACCCAATTCACCTAGTCCGAAAATAATTCCTAAGGGAGCTAGAGCTCTTTGAAGATGGCGTCATGTAATTAGTTTTTCTTAAATACCCCCAGAACGCTTCTATTTAGAAAAACGAAAATTGGTATACATATTTACTTTGCAGAAATGAATCGATTCCATCCATTGCGAATTTCTAGTACAACTCATAGGCGTCCGTTTTGGGTAGGGCAACGGGGTCTAGGACGTTTCATCGCCGCCGTTTCGATGCCGCCAGTTCGATGCCGATGCCGGCCGATTCATCGCCAGTCAATTAATCGCTATCTGATATATTTCCGAATTTTCGACAGTTACAATTATTAGTTATTTTTAGTATTAATTAGGAATTCTAGGAAATGCGAGATATGACGGCGATGAAATGGACTGGCGATGAACCGGCGGCATCGAAACGGCCGGCGATGAACCGGCGGCATCGAAACGTCCCATTCCGGGGCAACGGTTATTTTATCGCCTAACTTTTTTGTCTTTAATTTTTAAGCATTTTTGACTCTGAATTATTTAATTGTGAGTTATTCTAGTACTAAAAGGTACTCTTAGTTTAAGTCGATAGGATACACCGTTTGCTAGAAAAATCGATTTGAAAATTTTTCGTTCCTTGAATTAAAAAAAAAGATACAAAAAAAAACTATTAAGAAAGATGAAAACTGGTACATTTATTTATATTCCAGAGATTAGTCGATTTCATTAAGAGGAAACAGTAGCGATCAACAGGTAGCAAAAACGCGTTCCAAGATTGCGGCTGTAATTTTGAATATTTTTTCGAGATATTTGGCACACGTATTCGTAATATAATAAAGAATGGTGGTACAGAGCCCAATTTAAAAATATATTAATATGTGGAAAGTAAAGTACTCTGTAATTTAATACAATATTAAAAAAACTAGCCTGTACCGCTATTAAGAAGAACAAAAAAATACACTTTCTTCAAATAAACTTTTTTATCCGATGCCTAGATTTTGTGTCATTTGGGAACTTATAAAATTTTTTATTTCATTAGTAGTTCCAAAATGACACAAAATCTAGGCATCGGATAAAAAAGTTTATTTGAAGAAAGTGTATTTTTTTGTTCTTCTTAATGGCGGTACAGGCTCGTTTTTTTAATATTGTATTTAATTACAGAGTAATTTCCACATATTAATATATTTTTCAAATTGGGCTCTGTACCGCCATTCTTTATTATATTACGAATACGTGTGCCAAATATCTCGAAAAAATGTTCAAAATTACAGCCGCAATCTTGGAACGTGTTTTCGCTACCTGTTGATCGCTACTGTTTCACCTTAATGGCGAATTTCTAGTACCGGTCATAGGCGTCCGTTTTGGGTAGGTCAACAGTTATTTTATAGCATACCTTTATTGTTTTTAATTTTTAAGTATTTTTGACACTAGATTATTCAATTATGAGATATTCGAGTACTAAAAGTTACTCTTGCTTTAAGTTGGTAAAATACATCGGTTTTTTTTTTAATTTTTTTTAACTTTTTTTTTCAAATTCCCAAAACTAAAAACTTTCAAATCGATTTTTCTAGAAAACGGTGTATCCTATCGACTTAAAGTAAGAGTACCTTTTAGTATTAGAATACCTCACAATTTAATAATCCAGTATCAAAAATGCTTAAAAGTTGAAGATAAAAAAGTTATGCGATAAAATAACCGTTGCCCTACCCAAAACGTACGCCTATGACCGGTACTAGAAATTCGCAATGGATGGAATCGATTCATTTCAGGAAAGTAAATATGTATACCAATTTTCGTTTTTCTAAATAGAAGCGTTCTGGAGGTATTTAAGAAAAACTAATTACATGGCGCCATCTTCAAAGAGCTCTAGCTTCCTTAGGAAGCATTTTCGGACTAGGTGAATTGGGTTAAATTGTCATAAAATTATCTGAGGAATCTCCTGTCTTCGTTTGTCGGTAGAGTTTCTGGACACCCTGTGTATTAAAAATGTGCTCTCGTGTCCCCTTTCATAATCTACGTCAGGGGTTCCCAACCGGTGGTACGTGGAAAGATTTCAGGTGGTACGCGTTGCGTGAGCGAAATAAGCGATTACGCTGGGCCTCTATCTGCAGAAGTACCAAAGCGATACTCGTATTTGTACGATTTGATTTTTATGAAGAAGTTATAGAAGAGTTTTTGTTCGGCAAACCACTTACACTACATAGTAATCAAACACTACAGCGGAACTCGTTTTTAATACAAGAAATGAGTATGTGCTCAAATTAGGCGTTCCTTGGTCAAAGTGTATTGGTTTATGTACAAATGGAGCAAAAGCTATGTCAGGAAAATTGAGAGGGCTAGCAGCAAAAATAAAAAAAGTTGCTTCTGAATGCATAAGTACACATTGGGTCTATATCAAGAAGAATAAGCTGCTAAAACTGTGCCAGAAAATATGATATCTGATTTATCACATACTTTATACTCGTAAATTGAAGCTCTTAATTCAAGATTGTTCTCCTTGATGTGTGAAGATATGGGTGGTAAGTTCAAAACTCTTCTGTTGCAAATAGAAGTGAGATGATTGATTATCTCGAGGGAAAATGTTCACCCGCCTCTTTGAACTGAGGTCAGAAGTTTTAATGCTTTTAACTGAAAAAAAATAATGACGTGAACAAATTGTCCTATTATGAAGAATGTTTGTCACGGTTGGCATATCTAGCTGACATTTTTGACAGACACAACACGCTGAACATGGATCGTCAGGGATTAAACACAAATACCCTTTACAGTCACTGAGAGAATAAACTCCTTGAAAATAAATTTTGTTCTTTATGTTCTCAAATACAGGAGAAAAATGTCGGCATTTCCTACGCTGTCATCATTTTTTGAAGAAAACGAAATATCTCCAATACCAGATGTGATTGCTGATATAATTCTTCACAGGAAATCTCTTTAAGAAAGTTTTAATAAATATGTATCTGAAGATTATTCCACACTTGACTGGATCAGAAATCCTTTTGCAGGAATCTCACCAAATGTATTGGAATTACAGAGATCATTCATCTACCTAACAGAAGACAGTTCTATGAAAGAAAGTTTTAAAGAGAAATTATTAATTGACTTCTAGATCCGGTGTAAATCCGGAGTATCCAATGCTCTTTCGGCAAGCTATGATATTTTTATGCCATTTGTTACTAGTTACTTGTGTAAGCCTGGTTCTCTTCATTTCATGATCCCCCGCCCAATGTTTGGTGGTACGTCAAAATATTAAAATATTTCAGGTGGTACGCAGTTGCTACAAGGTTGGGAACCCCTGATCTACGTAATCTACGATGTCGCACACTTCTTCAGATTTTCGTCTAATTTCTCTTATTTGTTTGGTACCAACATACCAATAAGTACCAATGAAGGTACTAACCCCAATGATTTCCACACATCCTGTATTGTATGGTTTTCACTGGTTCTAATATATTATGCCAATTTTATCTGTTTTCTTGCAGATATATAGTTTATGAAATGAAGAAAATCGAGTGAATATTAGAACAACTGTAAAAAAAATATTAAAATAATTTTTAACAATACAAATCCCCAAACACTTACTTTCACTGATGTTGGCGATGTATCAAGTCGAAGGAGATCATCCATATGACCTGTGCTTGTATGTAACTAAAAATATCAATTGTTTACTTATAAATGTAAACGTATCGAAAGGTACGTTCACCCCATTTAATCGAACTCCTTTCAGAAATACAAATGTACGGGAAATTTTCGAGATTTCTATATCAGTTTTAGCGAATCGCCATTTGTGTTTTCTTTTTTTTTTTTTCAATAAACATAAGGAGCTATAATATTTTGTTTTTCCGCAAATCGCCAGGAAATTTTGACATTCCTGAAAATAAATAATAGAAAATTATTAATAATCCATAAAACGTCTGTATGCATTTTCGTACTTTTCTCTTGATTTCTTTGGCAATAATTCTAATGAAGCAGTATTCACTGCCTCAACCAGCTCTGGAGGAGTCCCAGGAATGGAAATTTCATCATCACTTATCATTTTACTTTCGAGAACACCAGCAATTAAATTTATAAGCGTTTGACAATTCAACCTCAATACGTTTCCATAGTAACCCAAGTAATTTTATTAGGAATTTCAAAGCACCATTTATTTGGGAATAAAATTATCGCGTTTTTTTTTAAATCAATCAATATCTGTCGAATTTTAAACGATTTGCGGAAAAATAGTATGTTTACCTCGTAGGAAAAGCCACATTCCTGGACTCTGTGTTGCTAAGTCTCGGCTTGCGCCTCGACTTAGCAATCTTCACAGTCGTCCAGGAATGTTAAGCTTTTCCTACCCGGTAAACAATGTACTATTATTGTGATATAATGTTCCCCGCAATTGTAGGCGTCCATTATTCTAACTTTAATCCAATATTTTACTTTCCTGAAGAAGAATAATTGAAGGGTTCCTGATATGCTGCTTCTCCTTCCTGTTCGGACCGTGGTCCTAAGTCTTGCGAATGGTTTTCTAGATGTAAACATTGAGTACGAGCAAGAGGAAAATTGTACTTCAGTCTCTCAGATTTGTTAATTGATATTGCATTGATTAATATATTATATGGGATACCAATATCCTCTCTCCAATATCACCTTGTTCTGGGCAAGGACACCACAGATATATACTGACATATTCCTATTGTCATAGTTGTTGCATCTGTTTGGGTTATTTTGGACTTCACAAATTTGTTTGTTTACAAATTAATTATTCGTTGATAAAAAGCATTGAAAAAAATCGTAAAATTTTCGTTATTTTTATTAAACTTAAAAAAAATGCTCAGTGTATGATTTTAATTTCTTTAAGAGTCATTATTATCAATGGTGCTACAACCCTATAAAAGAGCCTCGACCTTCCCAAGTCTATTACGCCAGTCAGTTCTATACATTGCCAACTGTTGCCAGTTTGCTGCGCCTATTTTCTACCATCCCCATCTACACCATCCTTCCATCTGAGTTTTGGCCTACCCCTATTTCTACTTCCCACAGGTTGTGACATAAGGATTCTTCTATAGAATAGTCTGCTTAGTCTTCCTATTTTTATACGAGATAATATGTCTTTACCATCAAATATATGTTTATATCTGTGGTATATATCGTAGTTGTACCTCCTCCTCCAAACATCATTTTCACAGATGCCACCAAATATTCCTCACAGGATCCTTCGTTCAAATATAAACAGAAGGTTTTCATCTGCCTTGGAGATGGTCCATGTCTCCGATCCATATATCAACACCGGTTGTATAAGGGTTTTATATAAAATTATTTTTGTTTTTTGGCTTAAGTTTCTGCTTCTCATATGTCTACTTAGTAGACATCCAAGCATTTGTTTGCTAGGATTATCCTTCGATTGATTTCTTCCTTCATGAAGTTCTCCTTGGTGATCAGGGAGCCTAATCTAATAAGTATTTGAATTTGTCCACCACTTCGAACACTTAGAAGCAAGAGGGTAGAAGTTAGAGTTCCCCAGAAATTGTTTTGCCTGTAGCACCTTTCTAATAAAACAACCGTTAGGTTCAACTGTAATAAACCTTTTTAAAAGTTCCCGCTGACCTGTCATAACATAATTCCACGTTAAAACTACCACCTAGTTGTTTTGACTAAAGTTGTTGGTGGCTTTTGCTTTCAAATGTAGAGGATAATCCGTTAAAAAAGAGCCAAAAAAAGCACTTTGCTAGTAGTAAGTATTGGTCAGTTACATAGAATGTGGTGGAAAATTATTGTAGTTGATAGGGGTTTACACTAAATTCCAATAAGACATTTACTACATGTAAACAACGATTTTACTTGTTAAAGCTGTTCAAAATCTAACTACTCGTTCCATAATAACAGTATATTATTAAAATCGCCTGATCACTTTTTCTCTTTTCTCGATTACTAGTTCTTATTATATAGTATATAAATTATTGTAATCACCGAATACATAGATAGTGAAAAAATAATTATATTAATTAAATTAATGAATAATATACGCCATTATACATATACAAGTATGTATAACTGTTATCCAAAAATATTCAAGCACTAACCAAATAGCCATCTCGTTCGTGGTGACGACATCTCTGTCAACTACTATTTACATCTAGTGCATAAGCCATGCGAATAAACTGTAGATTTGGAAACGGTTTCCCTGGAATAACTATACTAATAGTCTAGTAAAATAAAATTTCACTACATGTAAAACAAAATGTAAATTCGTACAGGTTGAAACAAATTTTATATCAAAGTTTAGGTGGGTACAAAAGATATTTTCAAGAAAGTATCCAAATCACACAAGGGGATCATTCTTTAAATAATTAAAGAGTGGTCATTTTTGCAAAAAAAATTACTTTTTTAACTGCCGAGGTCATTCAATTACTAATGAAGGTCTATAGGATTATTTTCTGCAAAGTTGAAGGGTTAGTCTTTCACATTTAACTTAGTAAATTAAATTTGACCCCCTATTTATTTAAATAATTATACATGAAACTTTAAAAACAAATTTGCAAAAAATTATTTTTAGCGTTTTAAATAAGCACTATAAAATATCTTATTTTACAAGAGAAGTTGCACTATGTTATCAGTATTAATCAAAAAAAATTAGTCCAAAAATATTTAATATTTTTTGAGATATTGAATTTGATTATTAAATGTTACTCTATTTTCAATTGCAAAAACGCGGTTGTTGCCAAAGAAATATTCACCTCTATTAAATCTTATTAGTTTTATTTTTATGTAAATGTTCGATAAATGTATTGATAAATTCAAATTTCAATTAAACTTCCCCCTAAAATGACATTTGAAAATTATTCAAATTTGTTTATAATTTGTTTTTTTAATAACGTCGCGGGGATTAAATATTTTGAAATGCCGTTTCGATAATTGGGTTTCTGGGAATTTTTCACTAATTAACAAATTTTTTTGTCTTTTTTTCCTCTTCTTTTTTTTCTTGGAGTTATATTACTACGGGCCCTTTTAGGGTTAAGTTTCATTAAGAATGTCGAATCTCTAAGTTATAGATTCTAGACCTAAAAATATTAAGATTGGTCTAAAATCACTTAAATAAAATGTTGCTGGTTACTGAGTTACAGGGTGTTTAATTTAAAAATTAAAAATTATTTTTACCAAGTACTTTCAAACTATTTGACGCATCCTTATCATACTTGTCAGAAAGTATGAGTACTATACAGTCTACTAAATTGTGACAAATAAAAGTTTCTAGCTACTACCAGAGGCGTACGACAGGGGATAGTTAATAGTTGACCCTTTTCAAATTCTACGCCACTGAGGAAATTACTATTTTAGCGAAATTTTTCGATTCTCCAATACTTTATATGTAAATAATATACTCTTTACTGGTAACGATTAAGTCATTAGTTTTCGAGATATTGGACGATAAAAATGAAACGGCATAGTTATTTTGATTCATTCATTCATTCATTTTAAACTTCCAATATCTCTCAAACTGATGACTTTATCGATACCAATAAAGTTATTTACATACAAAGTATTGGAGAATCGAAAAATTTCGTTAAAATAGTAATCCACTCAGTGGCGTAGAATTTGGGAAGGGTCAATCATTCACTATCCCCTGTCGTACGCCTCTGGCACTAGCTAGAAACGTTTATTAATCACAATTTAGTAGGGTGTATAATAGCCACACTTTCTGCCAAGTATGATAAGGATACGTTAAATAGTTTTAAAGTACTTGGTAACAATAATTTTTAAATTTTTAAATAAAACACCCCGTAACTCAGTAAGTAGCCACATTTTATTTAAGAGATTTTAGTTAAATCTTAATATTTTTAGGTCTACAATCTAGATCTCATAGACTCGACATTCTTAATAAAATTTAACCCTAAAAGGGCCCGTAGTAATATAACTCCAAGGAAAAAAAGAAGAAGAAAAAACGACAAAAAAATTATGTTAATTAGTAAAAAATTCCCAGGAACCCAATTATCGAAACGGCATTTTAAAATACTTAATCCCCGCGACGTTATTAAAAAAACAAATTATAAACAAATTTGTATGATTTTCAAATGCCATTTTAGGGGGGAGTTTAATTGAAATTTGAATGTATCCATACAATTATCGACAATATACATAAAAATAAAAATAATGAGATCTTAAGCAGGTGAATATTTCTTTGGCAACAACCGCGTTTTTGCAATTGAAAATATAGTAACATTTAAAAAATAAATTCAATATCTCAAAAAATATTAAATATTTTTTGACCAATTTTTTTTTGCTTAATACTGGTAACATAGCGCAACTTAGTCTGTTAAATATTTTATAGTGCTTATTTAAAACGCTAAAAATAATTATTTTCGAATTTGTTTTTTAAGTTTTATATACAATTATTTAAATAAATAGGGGGTTAGATTTAATTTAGTAAGTCTTATGTGAAAGATTTACCCTTCAGCTTTGTAGACAAAAATCCCATAGACCTTCGTTGATAAGTGAATTACCTCAGCAGTTAAAAAAGTATTTTTTTTCAAAAATGACCCCTTTTTAATTATTTAAACAATGATCCCCTTGTATGATTTGGATACTTTCTTGAAAATATCTTTTGTACCCACCTAAACTTTGATATAAAATTTGTTTTAACCTGTACGAATTTACATTTTGACTTTTTTTTATTTTATTAGGCTATAATTAGTTCACTTCACCGTATAGTATTTTTAGTTACCGTTAGTTTTATTAAATGTTTTCTGACTGTCGTGTCCGCCTGAAAACTACTAATGTGAATCATTAAAAACTGTTAACGATTCTTAGCGCTGCATTTTTGCTCAATCCCTTTTACGATTTAAATCTCGCGGCAAGTAAAGAACTTTATTGAAGTCATAAAAACACGAATCGTCGCCAAGCGCACATCGATTTTATTAAGAATATCGTCACCTTTTCTCCGTAGCAATGGTCTCGTCTCGTATGTGTTTCATGGCCTTCTTGATCGTATGCCAAATTGAGACGTAGATCTGCGAAGCCGATACTAACTTGTTTTTACCTTATTTTATGTCAGATATGGATTTTTATTGGAGTTCGAATAAATGCGATCGTGCATTTCGAATATCCCTTTTTCATAAACAAGATTCTTGCAATTTTTTTATCGGTGCCCAATACTACTTATCATTCCTTCCTGTGGTTGTGAAAATATTTTTTTTGTGACATGTTTCTCACTGGGATCAAAATTAGATGTTTCCTTTTTTACTTAGTTCTAGCTCATTGTATATTTCTTTTTTTTTCTCTCGTGTCTTAGTTTGCAAATATTTACCTACTTGTGATTATGACAACTGGATTTTTCTCATTTGCTTCCATTATCGTAATCCTGTCATGGGCAATATATTGTGCATTGTTGGACAAATTGGAGCAGGAACTTAATAAAAAAGGTCTCATTTGCAGAATAAAAAGGTGTTGTGTTCCAAGATGCATCGGCTAAATTTTTTCTACCAGCTTATTATCCTGATTTGGCTCCCTCCGATTATTATGTGGTCCTAAATCTGAAACATTTTCCAGAATCGTTTTAAGTAGGTGGACGGCATAAGGAAATGATAAAATCGCTGGAATTCTTGTATTGAGCTAAAACGAAACTGTATTGCTTAAAGTACAAGAATTTCCTGGAAAAACCTGTTTTCCATTTCAAAGGAGACAACGTATCAGACCCCTTATTAGTATATACTTAGTGTTGGAAAATTCTAGAGAATGAAAAATCAGAGAATATTCTCGATATGGAGAATTTTCTTAGAATGAACCCTATGACGCACTTAGGGATATTGTTGATGATGAAATAGATTAAAAATCATGAAATTATATACAAAATTGTGAGACGAAACAACTAGTTCTTTATATATAAACAAAATACAAAAACAACAGAGAACACAAAATTTATTTGATAAAAAAATGAAAGTTTCTTCTTAACAACAAATAATGCAAGTAATGGATGTGGTGATTTAATCAGAAAAACATGAGGCCTCAGGTTCAGAATCTATTTCTATCATTAGCTCATCCTGGTCATCTACATTTTGCATTTCAATGTACTGATGAGAAGTTGGGGGATTTTATTTTTCACGAGTCGTCAGCTCAGTCATAGATTGGTCTACGTCTAAAGGGGCATTTAAAAGGGCTAGTTTTGAAGCAATATGTTGCTGAAAATATATGTTATTTGGTATGTTTCTGATGCGTTGCCTATAAAGTGCTGCTGTGGAAAATTTTGCATGTTACTCTGTATTTCCTCTTTATTTCCTGTACTCTGTACAAAGAAAAGATGAATATGTGGTCAAATGAAATAACAATAAGGTTTATTAATACAGCACATTTACGTCCAAAGTTGTGGAACTTGGCATACTTCTGGAACTATGAGACAAATGGAAGAGTAGTGCACCCTGAATAAATACATTAAACAAAAACTGTTAGTATATATAGATAACAATTATTGCTAATCTTGTTGAGATTGTTATTGCGTTTCTCATGTTTGATCTTTCTTCTATATTCTTGGTCCTATCATATTTTTTATTAATAGTTCGAAATCACTTTTTGACATTCTTGTAAAATTGTTAAACAAATAATTGTCTAGCATTAATTCCATAGTTAAATTACTGATTGTTTCGCGTTTACTTAGAAAAGACGTATCCACATTTTCCGTTTTTCATTTTTCTTTTTTATGTATCGTCTTAGCACGATTAAGGACAAAGCGACTCTCAAGAGAATATTCTCGCGAACGAAAATATTCTGGCCGAGAGTATTCTCGTTCTCGAGAATATTCTCTTCTTACATCACTATATATATACCTACTTGATTTTACATCTCTGGTTCAGTACTTAAAGTACGTGAACTGCATGTATAGTTCTTAATAGCATTGGTGCAAGTACTGCTTCTTCTCTAAACTCTAAACCTAAACCCTTAGAACACTTCATCACCGCTAAACATAAGCGCACTTAAACATCGGTTTTTGTCAACAGACACAGATCCTTTTAATGAATTCATGGATTGCACATCTATAATGCTATTGCACATGTTCTAATAGCATCTAATATCATGTTTTCTCTTAATTAGATAATTCTAATATATATGAGGCCTATAGAATCAAAACCTGCTAGATAGATCCATGTTTTGAAATTTTGTCAGGAGGCTAAAAAAACATTAAAAATGTAATTTTCCAAAAAGTATCCAAATTTCTCAATCAAGGGGGCCTCAATAAATATCATCAAATTGTACACTAATTTGTCATTTTTCTGCATGCCCCTTATATCTTCAGAAATTTGTACTTTTAGTTTGGATTTATCAGAACGAAAAATTTAGGATTTCGCAGGTTTTGATTCTGATAGGCTCATATGATATTATATACGTGGTTTTTATTATGCTTCAAAATACTTGAAACACTTGTATTTATAATACATGTACAAATTATAAAAATAAAATTGTACAAAAATAACTTACTTCCTGCGACTATCATTATGCGATTAGTGTATGCGTCAAGAAATATGACTTACGCAATATCTTATTTAATCACTCTAAAATAAGGAGTTCTATTATATGCGGCTTACTAAAAATTTTAACATAAACATAAAATCCTTTATAAAAGGTATATTTGTTAAAATCCCTATACAGGGCTACATCAAAGACAGAACTAGTTTTCAATCGATTGACCGATCATCATCAGTGCAATCCTAAAATGTGTACAACCAGATAAAATGATGCAAAGTATTTGAAATGTTGACTAAGGTTAAAAAAATTTTATAGGTTATACTCACTTAGAATCTACATGCAAGCCACCAAAGTAAAAATAACAGGGTAAAAACCCTTTACAATTGATCCGTCATCGGAACATATGACTAAGATGTGAATTATAACATGGATGATTAAGATATCCAATGTTTTTCGCCCGAGGTACCAATGAGCTCTATCTGACAAGTTCACATCATGACTGTATGGAAGCAAGTGATTTTGATAACGGAAATTCTGAATGGTGACATGACAAGAATGACAGTTCCACAGGAAGTTATAATTTCCCTGTTGTTTTGTGGTATTTATTGTAAAATTTGTTAAATTAATAACAATAAAAACAGTCGTTCCCACTGTGGTAGATAGTCTGTAAAAATGGAAATAGACTTGATGTGAATGTTAAAATATTGTAATGGAGGAAGTAGGCAAACCACATTACACATAATACAGACAACTTAATAAACGTTATCAAACCCTTTATATGTGATATCTAGGGCTTAGAAAAGCAGTTGTGTGTTTATTTAAAAGTTATCAATTATATTAGAATAATTGGACGTTGTTATAGTATGTGGAAATACCATAAAAATCACTGTGTGGGTGACAAAGGTGTAGAACTGTTTTCTGATCTGGGAGGGATATATAATACAAGCTAAGGTACATGCCACCATTTCTCAAGATCCCTGCATATCGCCTGGAACTCTAAGGGTTCGACAAAACAGACCAATATATGAGATAGCTAACATAGGGGAGAGGAGTGGTGTTATAAATTTATGAGAATATAATTAAAATGTAACATGAACGGGACCCAGAAAGAGTAGTGAGACTATTAAATTTAATTGCAATATGATTATATGGGGTGGATATAATTAAATTATTGATGAAAATTTAGTGATGAAAAGGTATGTATGTGGGTGATGATAGCAGCTATTGGTTTGTGTGTATATAATTGGATAGTGATAGTGGTTTATGGATAGAGGTGAATAAGGACAGAAAATCATTATGAATTGTGTCAAATCAACTGTAAATGTGGCTATGTGAAAGCGATAGAGTAATAAACAGGTGAAAAGTACTATTGTGATTAAAAAGAAGTTAAGAAAAAAGTTGTCGATGAAGTGGATGGAAGTCCCGGTTAAACGAAACATGGCGGTTGACACAATTTGGGCTTTTTTGTTTTTCTCTGACTATTTCCAGGTCCTCGTACAAGTCCAACTTCAGAAAGTCTCTTTGGGGGATATTGTGTAGAAGAGAAACATCATCTGGTATGTTCAGAGTATGATTTTTCTCTTTGAGATGTTGTGAGAATGTAGAGGTATTCTCTCTTCTGATGTGTTCAAGAGAGCGAGAAGCAAGTGATCTACAAGTTCTTCCTATGTAGGTGGCATCACAGTCAGAACATTGTAGTTTGTAAACACCACTACGATTCATATAGTTGATAATATCTTTGGTGTTAGATAGAGACTGTCCTATGTTGTTGGATACCTTAAAAGAAATTTGGACGTTATCTACTGATCTTTTTATAATATTTGAAATATCCCCAGATAGTCGATCTTCGTGAAAAGGTATGGAAGCATAAGTAGGTTTGGTTGTCAAACCCATAGGGAACGCGGCATGTCGTAAGACCCTGAGCTGTCTTTTATGCATGAGCTTGCTTATGATGTGTGGATCGTATCCGTTGTTGAAAGCAATTTGACGTATTATATTTAATTCTTTACTGTAGTCGGATTGTGATAAGGGAATGGTTTCAAGACGGTGTATGTAACTATGAAAAGCAGCAAGTTTGTGTGACATTGGGTGGTTGGAAGATGCTGGGATAACATGGTCGGTCTGTGTTGGTTTCCTGTAGATACTGAATTCGAAGTGGTCATTTAATCTGGTGATAGTAAGGTCGAGAAAATTGATTGATTGAGAAGACTCTAATTCCATGGTAAATTTAATATTGGGGTGGATTTGGTTGATTCTAGAAAGCAATGAGTCTGCTGTATTTGAGTTACCTGAGATGATCAGAAAACAATCATCGACATAGCGAAACCAATGGAGAATTTCAGGATTTTTTCATGATATGTACGGATTCTAAATGATCCATAAAAATGTCAGCTAGGAGAGGAGATAGGCAACTACCCATGGCTAAGCCGTCAGGTTGTCTGTAATATTTATTGTTGAATACAAAGAAGTCTTGAGCTAGACAAAATTGTAGTAATTGAATAATTGAATTGGTGGTAGACATGGTAATGGAATTTGCTCTTAGAAGAGAATGTACCAGATTAATAGTTTCTTGTTTTGGGACTGAAGTAAAAAGATTGCTAACATCAAAAGATAGCATGGTAATGTTTGGACGAAGCTGAATTTGTTGGAGATTGTTGACAAGGTGACTTGTGTTTTTGACTGAGAATCGAGGGGTGAAGTTCGTCATGTTGTTAATGAGATTAAGAATAAATTTTGAAAGAATGGAAACAGGAGTGTTTATGAAGCTAACAACTGGACGAATGGGAATTCCCTCTTTATGTATCTTAGGTAAACCGTACAGTCTGGGAGTTAAAGGATTACTGGGAATTTTGTAGTAAGGTGCAAATTGTTCAGAAAAAAATTCTGTAAAAGGTTTAAGGTTATCTTTGAGTTTGTTAATGAATTTTTTGGAAGGATCTTCTGGAAGTGACAAGAAATTATTATTAGAAAGAAAGGTAGTGACTTTATCATTATAAATAGTTTGGTCTAGAATTACCAGATAATTGCCTTTGTCTGCCTTGCTAATTATTAGATTATTAGATTTGACTTTATTTTTAGTAGATTTAAGGGTTTTAAGATGGTTTTGACGTCTATTGTCAGAAAATTGAGGAAAACTGGAATTCAGAAGTGTGTTCTGAGAAAAGGCAGGTACATTGATGGAAGAGGCATTGTTGGAAGTATTTGAAGATAAAGCAGTGATGGAATTATTAGAAAGTGTAGAAGATATGTGTTTATGTTTGAATTTATTTATAGTATTAAAACAAGAGTTTCTAATAGAAGTTTTTTGATTTAAAGGGACAGAAAGATTTTGGATAATAATATCTAGCTCGATTGAAAGACTCTGAAGGTCCTTTTCGGATACCTTTCTCGGAATGGAGTATTTTAGACCTAGATGTAATAAATCTAATTCATTTTTGTCAAAGATAACTGAAGAAAGATTTTTAAGTCTGGGGTGAAAATTGAAGTTTGAAAATTTAGTGTTATTACTGTTTTGATTGGATAAAAGTAAATTTTTTTGAATTAAATTGTCTAGTTTGGATTTTACTGTATTGAATTTAATAAAGGATACTCTGTCTAACCTGTCCTGCACATCATTCAGAAAGTTACATAAACTATCAAAGCCTAAAGATAAAAGTAAAGAGTCATATGTTACCTTGAGCTTACAATTGATAAAGTTGAGCTTGCTATAATGGTTACAAATCTCCTTTTTTA
The DNA here is from genome assembly GCF_917563875.1 of Diabrotica virgifera virgifera. Lineage (NCBI taxonomy): Eukaryota > Metazoa > Arthropoda > Insecta > Coleoptera > Chrysomelidae > Diabrotica > Diabrotica virgifera. The sequence goes on along the minus strand of NC_065445.1, from coordinate 18,161,727 downwards.
ATATTTTGCGTTGGAAGGTGTTCTTTAAGTTGACTGGAACATTTTTCGGAGTTTTGACAATGCAAAATTTAGGAAATACATTGTTGTTAATACACTGGGAGATGAACCATATATCCAGCTTGATAGTGCATCTTTTGGTGGCTAGACGCATGTATTGATTAGCCAAGTTGACCATACCGTCAATTTACAAATTCACAAATGGATGCCACCTACATAGGAAGAACTTGTAGATCACTTGCTTCTCGCTCTCTTGAACACATCAGAAGAGAGAATACCTCTACATTCTCACAACATCTCAAAGAGAAAAATCATACTCTGAACATACCAGATGATGTTTCTCTTCTACACAATATCCCCCAAAGAGACTTTCTGAAGTTGGACTTGTACGAGGACCTGGAAATAGTCAGAGAAAAACAAAAAAGCCCAAATTGTGTCAACCGCCATGTTTCGTTTAACCGGGACTTCCATCCACTTCATCGACAACTTTTTTCTTAACTTCTTTTTAATCACAATAGTACTTTTCACCTGTTTATTACTCTATCGCTTTCACATAGCCACATTTACAGTTGATTTGACACAATTCATAATGATTTTCTGTCCTTATTCACCTCTATCCATAAACCACTATCACTATCCAATTATATACACACAAACCAATAGCTGCTATCATCACCCACATACATACCTTTTCATCACTAAATTTTCATCAATAATTTAATTATATCCACCCCATATAATCATATTGCAATTAAATTTAATAGTCTCACTACTCTTTCTGGGTCCCGTTCATGTTACATTTTAATTATATTCTCATAAATTTATAACACCACTCCTCTCCCCTATGTTAGCTATCTCATATATTGGTCTGTTTTGTCGAACCCTTAGAGTTCCAGGCGATATGCAGGGATCTTGAGAAATGGTGGCATGTACCTTAGCTTGTATTATATATCCCTCCCAGATCAGAAAACAGTTCTACACCTTTGTCACCCACACAGTGATTTTTATGGTATTTCCACATACTATAACAACGTCCAATTATTCTAATATAATTGATAACTTTTAAATAAACACACAACTGCTTTTCTAAGCCCTAGATATCACATATAAAGGGTTTGATACCGTTTATTAAGTTGTCTGTATTATGTGTAATGTGGTTTGCCTACTTCCTCCATTACAATATTTTAACATTCACATCAAGTCTATTTCCATTTTTACAGACTATCTACCACAGTGGGAACGACTGTTTTTATTGTTATTAATTTAACAAATTTTACAATAAATACCACAAAACAACAGGGTGTGGAACTGTCATTCTTGTCATGTCACCATTCAGAATTTCCGTTATCAAAATCACTTGCTTCCATACAGTCATGATGTGAACTTGTCAGATAGAGCTCATTGGTACCTCGGGCGAAAAACATTGGATATCTTAATCATCCATGTTATAATTCACATCTTAGTCATATGTTCCGATGACGGATCAATTGTAAAGGGTTTTTACCCTGTTATTTTTACTTTGGTGGCTTGCATGTAGATTCTAAGTGAGTATAACCTATAAAAATTTTTTTAACCTTAGTCAACATTTCAAATACTTTGCATCATTTTATCTGGTTGTACACATTTTAGGATTGCACTGATGATGATCGGTCAACCGATTGAAAACTAGTTCTGTCTTTGATGTAGCCCTGTATCCGCGATGTGCAAGTACTTGGAAAGGGAAACGAGAAACGACCCTGCGCGAGTCGCGGAGAACATATTGTCAATTGAAATTGTCAAATTGACGTATATTTCATACCTTCTGTCAATGAAGCAGAAAAATTATATATTGCTCCACAGAGGTATATGCAATAATATATAAAGGTAAATTTAATTAATTGTATTTTGCTTGCAGTACTGCATTTTAATAACTAATTTTATTTACTACATACAATTGTTCACGTTTTCATAACATAACCTGAATCTTATTTTTTCTTCTTATTATTTTTTTGGACTATGGCCTTGACAATTATCCAGTAACCAGGACTAATATAATTGGCCAATATAATTAAAAGTGCGAATAATAGTACAGAGCGTAGAAATAGGGGTCGCTTTGCCGAACTTGCACGGTCCCAATAGGGATTTTAACAAATATACCTTTTAAATATAAAGGATTTTATGTTTTTGTAATGGTATACAGCCAACTACAGGAAATTTTTCCTCGTGATAAATTTTAAGTGAATATCTCAACCTGCTACAATATTATGTATTAACAATACAATATAAAAATGCAGTGTTCCCCAATTTTTTACTGGCTCCAAGTGAATATGACTCAAACGTTAATCAATCACACATGGAGGACGAAAAACTTTCTTTACGAGAGTTTTTTGAACAAATCCTTCACCTTCAACCTATGCCATTGTTGAATGTTACAAATACCAAAACTTTTCGAGGTCAGTGCATGGAAAATGTGATTGATAATAATATAATCAATTTACTGATAAAAGTTTGGTTTAAACAATTTGTTATTAACGTTGTGGGAACCATAATATGTACCCAATTTAGGTTATACTAAGACTGTAGCTCACTAGAACATCGCCAGAAAGAATTTTAAAGAAACTATTTTCCATATAATCAATGTTTTATTCGCCACAAATAAGAATATCGTCAACATACCTATGACAGAGTCCAATCGTAAAGGAAAATTGCTTAAAAAACAAATAAAAGCCTCCACTGCAATTTGGAGACCTGAAGATAATGATTACTGACTGGAATTTTTTTCACAAAATGTTATTTTCATCGGACTGCACTCATAATTTATCTGAACTGACACGCATTGATTATCTGAGGTTCATACCCTTCATATATATAACATCGGTTTACAACGTTCTTCGACGTCTTCCGATTTCCAATCTCCATGTCGTTCTTTCATTCCATAGATCGTCCTCGAGTTCTCTGTCCCTGATTTCTCTATCAACTCCTTCTCTCCAACTTCTTCTAGGCCTTCATGGTCTGCGCCTTCCTCTTGGTTGCCATTCGAGGATTTGTCTTGGTATTCTATACTCCGACATTCTCCTTACGTGTCCGTACCAGCTGAGTTGTTTCGTCCTGATGTCGTCAACAATAGTATGTGTAACCCCCATGATTTCTCGGACTCTCTCGTTTGTTATTCTGTCGCGTCTAGATATTCCCGACGAACGGCGCCAGAAGTCCATTTCTGTTGCTCTAAGCATTTTCTCTGTTCTGTCTTTTAGGGGCCAAACTTCGCATCCATATGTTGTGATGCTTTTTATTGTAGTGTTATATATTATTTTTTTATTTTCCTTAGAAATATTTTTATCCCACAGTACGCTGTTCAGTAAGGATATGCCGTTCCTTCCCTGTATATTTCGTTCCTTAATAGCTGCATCTAATTTTCCGTCTTGAGTGATCTTTACTCCCAGGTATTTGTAGTCTTCACACATAATTTTATTTCTTAATTTTCCTCTACTCGGAGGCTACGTTGGTCTCCTCCGATACTCATGTATTCAGTTTTTTCCATATTCACTTCTAGACCCCACTCTGTAAACTCTTCTAATAGTTTTCGCATCATGTAACTAAGATCTTAGAGTGCCGTGCGATGATCACCTGGTCATCCGCAAAGCACAGCGTGTACAAAGTTGAGTCCGTTAGTGGTATGCCCATATTCGTACATTTTTTCTTCCATTTGTTGAGTGCTGCTTCGAGGTATATTTTGAATAGTGTTGGTGAGATACAGCATCCTTGCCTTAGTCCTTTAGTTACTGTGAATCCAGGTGTTATGAGATTTCCCGTTTTAATTCTTGTTGTTTGTTGGTAGTACAACGTTTTTACGGCTTCATTTACATTTGTTTTCTCCAGTGCCTCCCATAATTTAACAAGTGGGACACTATCATACGCTTTTCTAAGGTCTACAAACATCAGATGGACTTCTTGGCCACGAGCAACTTTCTTTTCAATTATCTGAGTAATGGAGAAAACATGATCTATTGTAGATCGACCTGCGCGAAAACCAGCCTGTTCTTCGGCTTCCATATTTTGGTATTCTTCTTCTATTCGATTTTTATTAAGTTTTCCATATATTCTGCTGATACTACTAGTGACTGCAATTCCTCTATAGTTTTCAGGTTTTGATTTATCTCCCTTTTTGTGGATAGTGCTCAGATGTGACTCTTTCCATTCTTCAGGTATTTCATAGTTATTCAAGCATTGCTGGAAAAGTTGTCTAAGCCGCTTAATTAGAACCTTAAGTCCATATTTGATGAGTTCCTGAGCTATATTTCCTGGGCCAGGTGATTTGCCATTCTTCAACTGTTTGCATATTATGGTTTCGACTTCTCTCTCATTTACTCTGATTGGTGATCCTATCAACCTGACGCCTTGTATACCGTTGGATTGTATCTGTTTGAAGGGCTCTCTTGTCTCTGTTAGTAAATCTTCAAAGTATCCTTCCCAAGTTTGTGGTGATATGGACTGAATAATGTCTTTCTTTCTGTCGTTTCTTAAATTTTTTAATTGTTTCCAACTTTCTGAACTTTGGCTTCCACCTATGTATGTATGTATTTAGGTATGTATGTATCATACCCTTCATGCATTCCACATACAGATCCGATCTGCCATGCTCATGGATAGGTCGACAATAATTAGCTACCAGATCGTAACCCGGAGTTACATCCTGCTTACACTAGTATTCCGCAATGTTGACGACAATAGGATTTTCTTTCCAACCTTTCAAGTTTGTTTCTAATTGACGCTGCATTTAACTGTTTCATTTTAACAATTTCGGTATTGTTCAGTAGGTATGTATTTATATGCAATTTCCTCTTTCTTCTTCCTTAACTGAAAAAAAATTCGAATATAGGCTTTGTTTGGCCAAATCGTCTTATTATAGTCTGCTTTCGATAAACGTCTTATTATAGTTATATAATAAATATCAGGATAAGATGGAAGAGCCTGACATTGGCGGTTTCAGATTGAATATAAATAGAGCAACTGTTTGATCTATTCTTCTATATTAGAATTTCCAGAAAAGTTACCCACTAAAGTTACTTTCTGCTAATCCATGGGGCTACTTATTTGTATATTGGCATCTACAGTCTTTCCGATCGACTAGATGTAGGTATAATCGCGGTAACATATATTGTAGACTGCTTTAAAGACGGCAACATTTGATACCTTCTTGTTTACAATCGACCTGATGGCATTTTAGTAAGAGAAACGTTTTAGTTGGGAAGCAGGTCTTTAGTAGAGTGTAGACTTGTTATTTTGCATTCAGATTAGAACATTTTGTTCGACATGATGTTATAAAAATAGGAAGGTCCCTGTAACTATCCAAACCTACAAATCTGATCAGTCTACTACATTTTTTACTTCAACTATACACGCAGATTCCGTGTGACAATGATAATTTAAAAAAAACTCTGCATAAAAATTAAATATTAAATTTCATAAATGATCATCCTTGTGTTATACATATTTGATATTAATGTTTCGCTCAAAATACCAGTCATTAGAATCAGTCATTTATAATATTTTTGAAGCATTTAACAGGTTCCAAGTACACGAATTATTTCTCAATTAGTTCTAATGATTTTGCTGACTTTATAATAGCCAACTTTTAATGTACATACATTTCAAATAACATTTAACTTTTAAACTTTACTCTAATGAGTTATAAAATCTAAAAATATGTAATTTCGAAGGTATACTAGAGGAATAGATACCAAATACAACTGTAGTTCAGTGGTTCTAAACTTTTTTGTCGGCAAATTTGTTATTCATACGAAATCTTGAAACTTATGGAAAAAATAGTAGAAAAACACAAAGACGAAGATGTGAAAACTTCAAGTCTACTACAACAAGTTATACAGGACAAAACAATAATACAGTAAAACCTCCGTTAACCGAAACATCGTTTATCCGAAATGGCTGACATTTTCAATAATTTCATCAATAAAAAATAAATTTCAAAAAAGCAATAAAATTAAGGAAAATGAACATGTTTAACAGTGGTTTTTTTAAGAAATCTTCTATTTTCTTTTGTGTTTTACTTTGACAACAATGTTTTGCAGCTATATCTCGCCAATACTATGTTATTTAATACAAGAAGAATACAAAATACAATGTTATTTTTAACCGAAATTCTTGTTATCCGAAACGGCTTCACCCCCAATTGTTTCGGTTAACGGAGGTTTTACTGTACTCCCAAAAGAAAATGCAAAAAAACTTAAAAGGAAAGATAAGAACTTACACTGAAACTCCAAACTGAAGTCAGTAAATCAGAAATAAAGAAGGAAATGGAAAATAAGGGAACTGGAAAATATTAAATCCCTTGGAACCAGTAGTAATTTTAAACTTAAATTTTTGTTGCATTCCTAGAAATTTTGAGAACCACCACTGCAGATAATCCTTATCAATTCTAGGTTAATAAAGACCATTTATCTTCAATGTTTTCAAATTTATTATGATTCATTTCCTTGTTGTTTGTTTCCATCGTTAACAACGCGCCACGGTTATCTTAACGTCCCAAGAATGTACAAATGGCAATTTAAAGTTATGTCAATGATAAACAAATATTTAGACTTACTTTTACGACTAGTCCAGAGTGTATATGTTTAAGTAATTAAATTTCTAAATAAATACCTTATTCTATTTTACCGCCTATTAACGTGTTTATGTCGGATATTTTACTATTTAGACAGAAAATTGGACTTTTATGGGCATTTTAGTAACTACCTAACGGATTCTTCTTTAGAGAAGCATTTCCGCACATCTAAATGTTGCCTACAAAATGTATCAGAAAGAAATACACCATCAGGTGTTAAAAAAACTATCGTTAAAAACTACATCTCGCTTATTTATTTTAAATATTTATAGATTTTTGAAGTTATACTTCTTTAGGCGCGATTGAGATTGAGGGTGAATTTATATTGATCTGCGCGCATGCGCACACCGACAGTATGGTATTAGTCGTTATACGGGCTCTGATTGGGTGTTGAAATGATCTGTCAATAATAAACAATTGTTCAATATGAAGGTAAACAAATGTATAATATATTAGTTTTATTGTTGTTAGGACAGAAACAAAAAAGTTTATAATTGTAGTGACTTTTAAATAGTTTTTTTGTGTTGATATACCCCATTCCACGAATATACGACCCACTTGGATTATGGCGACAACGAATATTTTATTGTGCAAAATATGAAGAACGAAAGTAAATTGCAAATTATATTGTTGTTTATTGGAGTAATTATAGCAAAATACTATCGTACTTCTTATGTTGTACACTAAAATATTCGTTGTCGCGATAATCCAAAACAGTCGTATATTCGTGGAATACACCATAAAGTACCCTTTCAGACTAAAGCAGGCCACGCACTGAATCGGCATAGAGCGTCAGAGTAACATTTTTATATTTGCAAAAAGGTGCCAAGTAACATTTTTATATTTTTACTAAGTGGATCTACTAACCTCCTTTTTACACAACCAGTTTAAAAAAAAATGTTACTTGGCACCAAAAAATTATGAGACTATCTCAACACCAATAAGTAATACACTTGACCCCGTTTTACAGAATAGGTAGAACCTTCGTACCTATCACTTTGCACATAACCCCTATTTTGAATAAAATGTCCCTTGGCACCTTTTTGCAAATCAGCGACGTTGTGTATTCTCAAAAGCTGACGGACACCGGTGGTGTCTAGTCTGAAACGGTACTTAAGCAGGCCGCGCACTGAATCGGCATAGAGCGATCGGCTCGGCTAAGAGCAATCGGCAGATTTTGCTATACATGGAAATAAATAAGCCACCGCGCACCGCCTAAGAACGTTCGACAGTCGGACGTTCTTAAGAAGGCCACGCACTATTCGAACGTTCTTAGGCGGTGCGCGGTGGCTCATTTATTTCCATGTATAGCAAAGTCTGCCGATTGCTCTTAGCCGAGCCGATCGCTCTATGCCGATTCAGTGCGCGGCCTGCTTTAGGCGGTGCGCGGTGGCTCATTTATTTCCATGTACATATAGCAAAATCTGCCGATTGCTCTTATGCGAGCCGATCGCTCTATGCCGATTCAGTGCGCGGCCTGCTTAAGTACCGTTTCAGACTAGAGTCAGCTAGTCCGTCAGCTTTTAAGAATACACAACGTCGCTGATTTGCAAAAAGGTGCCAAGTGACATTTTATTCAAAATAGGGGTTATGTGCAAAGTGATAGGTACGAAGGTTCTACCTATTCTGTAAAACGGGGTCAAGTGTATTACTTATTGGTGTTGAGATAGTCTCATAATTTTTTGGTGCCAAGTAACATTTTTTTTGAACTGGTTGTGTAAAAAGGAGGTTAGTAGATCCACTTAGTAAAAATATAAAAATGTTACTTGGCACCTTTTTGCAAATCAGCGACAACAAGAATGCGGAATGATTCACCGCAATAAGCGAATCAGAGAGCTCTAAGTAAGAGTGGCAAACATTCCATCCTGATTGAAAAGCCTTGATGATGAATAATGACTTTCTCATGAATGAATCTTGCCTATAACTACATATGGATTGGAGACCATGGCCTTTACAAAGAAACCCTTAGAGCAGCTCAGTACAACCCAAAGAGCGATTGAGAGGGCCAAGCTAGGAATTAGTTTGAGAGACAGGATTCGAACTATCGACATTCGTGAAAGAACAAAGATTATTGATGTCGCAGAACGTATAGCAAGGCTCAAGTGGCAATGGGTCGGACATGTTGCCCGAGATAAGCCCGAAAAATGGACACAGAAATTAACAAACTGGAGACCAAAAGAGAACAGGCGAGGAGTAGGCAGACCGCAGAAGAGGTGGGCAGGTGATGTCAAACAAGTCGGGGGCAAGCAGTGGATGAGAATAATTGTCAAGAGTAGAAATCGACGCAAGCAAATGGAAAAGGCCTATGTCTAACAGTGGACGAACTCAGGTTGAAGATGAATGAGATATTGATGATGATTTAATCTTCTGTTAAATAAAAATGTCGTCATCCTATTTAAATAAAAATATTAAATCAGGTTCAGTTTTTGACCTCCCCTGTATACGTACATTCATTATTTACGGCAAAAATTTATCTCGAAACTGACCAGCATAAGCCTTTAGTTTTATTGCACGCTCCAATAGCGTTCTTGATAAACCGCGCTTACGATATTATTGGACTTATCACGATACCCTTTATCAAAACCATACTTCCTGTCGAATACCATAGACTATATTCTTCTAGTTAATTTAATAACCTAGTTTCTGACATGATCCAGAGGTGATAGCGATGCTTAAAAAATGACGTTGCTAGGAGTGTACGAAGAAAAAGTTAGTGATCATCATATCCTTTATTTTGATCAATTTGTGAGGGAGTTAAGAGGTACATAACATAATATTGTTGTTTTGTTAAGTTGTGAAGTTATCTGTGTTTAGAATGCAGTTGTTTGTCTTCCGAAAAATGAAAGTGATTTTTTTTGATAAGTTTGATAAGTTTAATTATAGTGAAAGTGGAATGAAATGACACAGATAAGAAAAATTAATACTTTGACCTAAAAGTTGCTTTGCTTTGTTTTACAGGTTTTATACTATACCACCGATAACTATTTCAAATGTAACGGTTTCTAGGGTGTGGCATTAGTTTCGTTAGGCGTTTCTTAGGAGTTTCCTTTAGGAGAAAATTTCTGCTCGACAAAATCGTGACCGTATATAGGTAGAGATGAGGGCATTTGTATTCGTCTACTTCTTACTCTTCTTATTCTTCTTCCTCGGTCTTGCTCTTTTCAGAGGTGGCTGTTCCTTACTCTTCTTCGCCACTCATTTATGTCCATCTTGTCGTCTTCTTCACCTAAACCTTTCTCTCTAAAGTCGTCTGTGCCATACAGTCCTTCCATCTTCTCCTCGGGTTTTCTCTACCTCTCTCTCTCTATCAACAGCTCTATACTTCATCCCGCCTTGTTTGCATTTCTACGTCTGACATTACCAAACCATTGCAGTCTTGCATTGTTCTTGAATCTTTTTTGATACTGTAGTCACTTCGGCTCTTTTCCTAATCAAGGCGTTCCTGCTTCTGTCTCTTGCTAGTCTTACCCACCATCCACCGTGCCTTCTATTTGCCATTAAATCCATCTTTTGGTTCCAAATGTTGAAAAACTGGTTCCAAATGTTTAATATCCTTATTTTAATTCGTTTTATGCGGTTGGTCAGCTGAATGCGGCTAATGAACTAGATTACTAGATTTTCCCTCATATTTTTCGTTCTAGTATTAGTTATTGAAATACGTATCGCTATTCTGGGTAAGTCTTTTTGTAGTCCCTCTGTAAGCAACTGAAATTCGTTATTTCCTTCCACAACTGTGAAATCAGCATGCTATCACTTAAGGCTATTAGGTCTGGATCCCGCGTATGAAAAAAAAGTTGATTAATAGCAAGCTGAAAATTCGTTAATAGCTTAAGAGTGTCTAGTCGGACAAACTTTGACATATCGCTCATTAAATGCAACAATGTCATATCTCAAAAAACTTACTTTCGAGAAAATTCAATTTTAAGTTTTGGATGCTGCTAAAAAAATTTTTTATTTATTGAAAAAAAAAATGCTTAAAACCATTAGACAATGTGATTGTTTTGTCTAAGAATCAATTGAAAAAAAAAAAGAGTTTTTTAATTTTAAGGGTTAATAAGATCAAATTATTAAAAAATGTTCCATTTTGTGACGTTATTGTCACTTAAATGCATTTGTAAAAGAGGTACAAATTGAAATATGATGATCTTGTCATTATTTAAACACAGTTTTTGGCAAATAATTTTAATATGTCAACTTGTTAAAAACAAGAAGTTACAAAATAAGAAAACTACAAATAAAAATACAGTTCAAGAAACATTAATAAAATATTTTGGCTTAGATATTTTAATGAAAATACGCATGTTTCGCAAAGGTCTTTCTTGGGTGTAAAGAAAGAAATATTAAATTCTTTGACAAAAACTTCATGGAAAATTGCGTAACTTGCAAAAGGTCTATTTCTTTGTTTACAGATTTCAATATACTCTATGAATATCTGCCAATGAGCGGCTACCATCAATAAATATTCGGGATGTATTGGCGCGACTAATAACTTTCAATTCTTGGGATTGATGTTATGTGCTGTCTAATATCTTCCCGAATTTCTGGATTTAGCGATTTCTGGTTTCCGTGTCTTCCACATTTGTCCGAATCAAGGAGGACCTCAAAAACTTTATTCCGTTTTTCTTGCACAGTTCTTATTATGCGATCAGGTATGTCCAAAGTATTTGCAAAAAATACTTTGCAAACTCGAATCTACTTACCTTCTTTTACAAAATAGTATGCGTTGTTTTTGTCTCTGGGTTTTCTTGTACCTCCGACACGAATATACCGATATTGGGGTACAACTGGTACCAACAGTTTGTTAATATACTCTCTCTGTTTTTGAAATTCACCGAGTGACCAATAGCTTAAAAAAATCTGTATTCCCTCCTCTTCGGTAAATTTAGATGGGCACTTGAGTTTACAATCTTTGCACGGATACCTTACTTGTCTTTTTTGTCTCATCTTTTTGTTTTTTGAATGAGTTTGGTAGGCTTCACCACAACTTCTCATTTTTTTTTGTAAGATTTCTCTTCCAGTTTTTAGTATTCCGTTGACGTTTCTTGCCTTTCTTTGGGGGTGTAACAAGAATAGGAATGTCTTGGTTTGCTGATAAGGTTTGATTAGGCTCATTATTACCGTCGTCGTGGTTTTCTTTATCACACTCTTCTGATTCTTCATCACTCTTTGGTACATAGTTATGATCGTTAATTATGTCTTCACAATCTTCAGAGGACGAAGAAGAGCTACTACTACTGGAAGACCTACTAGAACACCTACTACAACAGCTGCTTGAAGATGATGAAGAACTTGTTGACTTAGAAACTCCAGGAACAGCTATATTCTTATCACCTGTAAAAAATAATTATCTTCAAACACTATTAACTTCCAAAATCATACCATTTTTGAATTTTTTTGCATTTTTTAATTTTATATGGGAGTGACTAGGTGTCAAATAAAATACACCATTAAATCTTATACTGTTTTTTCCATATTATAACATAAAATACGTAGGCAAACTATTTTTTTTTTATTTTAATGTTTCAGAACTAATTTTTTTATAAAAATATTTTTCCTTGTAGCACCAATATTTCTAAACCGCAACGCCGCGCCCCCTCACATTTTTCCAAAAGCTGGAACAGCCACTGAAAAAATACTTACCTAGTGTACTTGAAGATTCTTGATTTTTTACAAAAAAAACTCATTGTCCATCTCTGAAACGTTTGTTTCATATTCTTGTTTGTTTTGTTGTTCATCATTGTCGAGCATATTCTTTGGGGTACCATTTTCACATTCAAAAACAGAAACTGTGTAGTCAGACATATACTGTTCGGTCGATGCATCCTCATTGGTAGATTGCTGCTGCTTTAAAAGCTGCTGAATCTTTTTTAAGCGAAATTTAGGACATTATTACGTTGAAAGCCTAAAATAGTATATTTTTTAAATTAGATCAAATAAAAAGTATTAGACAAATAAACATAATATGCAATTATTTTTGGTTTTAAATTTAAAAATTAGTAAAATTTAATGTAATCAATTGGTTGCAATCCCAAATGGAGAAAAAAGTTGTGTTTAAAGATTGACCTAACCTTAAATAAATATTATTCCTTTTAAATTTTTAAATAATATTTTGTAACAATAAAGTCATATTGTTTACAAAAACTCAGACACCTCCAGCAAAAAAAATATTAAATTCTTTGTAATAAAGTCTTAAGAAAAAATAATACACCAAACAAATATTTTTTTCAGAACAATAGCGTCATATTTTTAATTATTAAAACCTAAACGTTTATCATTTTTTGGCGAAAAAAGTACTAATTCTAAATAATGCGTTATTGAAATAATATATTATCAAATAAAAGATCTTACCTTTAGTGAAATATCCTCATAAAACACAATAACACGTTTTTAAACAAAAGCGTAAGCACGTGCCACTTCAACTGACAAACCACAACTGAAATAAAACACTCTTGCGGTAAAAATTTAGACCTCGTCGCAGAAATACTACGATCGTTTGGCGCCATCTCTCAGTTAATTGTTAAGTTACAGATATATCGATCTAACAAAGTAAACTTTATACAATTTACTTTCTGTTAAACCACATAACTCAAAAATTCGATTTTTTGAGATATGACGTTGTTGCATTTAATGAGCGATATAGGAACACTGGAACAGAGGAAGTTTTAATTCTGAAACAGGTTAAAAATTTGGAACGGTCAGACCCCGACAACGTCACATGTATTTTGTCCGACAGAACTTCCAATTGATTTGGTATCCTTTCATTAAACTCTCATGCAAAAATCAGGCTGTTATTATTTATCACCGAATGAGAATTATAATGAGTGGAACACGTAGAATATGTCAAATGACAGGAATTATGACAGTTGATAAATAGCAGTCTGATTTTTGCATAATGAAAAGGTAACAAATCAATTGGAAGTTCTGTCGGACAAAATACATGTGACGTTTTCATGGTCTGACCGTTACAAATTTTTAACCTGTTCCACAGTTAAAACTTCCCCTGTTTCAGTGTTCCCATATATCAAAGTTTGTCGGACTAGACACCCTTAAGCTATTAACAAATTTTCAGCTTGCTATTAATCAACTTTTTTTTCATATGCGGGATCCAGACCTATATATGATTTTCTCTATTTCTCTATGGTACTTTGGTTTTACTGCGATTTTCGATATAATCTATGGCGGATCGTCCAGATCATAACCCTACTGGTTCTTTAGGTTGTTTATCTTTAATGACTACTTCTACTAGGTTTCTTTATGTTTTGGAGTATAATCAGGATATTGTTAATATTACTGCAATCCTCTTATAACTTACTGGATAATTTTTTCTGCTTTTCTTACGGATTGGAGAGTTGTAGCACTGGTTCCATTCTTCTGAAACTTTTTTGCCGTTTAAACATCTTTCAAATAATCTGCGAAGTATTTCAACCAGTTTCTGTGAACCAGATTTTATTAGCTCTGGGTGTATCCCACCTGGACCTGGGAATTTTTTAACTTCATCCCTTTAACTGCATCTCTCACCTGTTCTATTTTTAGCTCTATACTTCCTTCAGCTTTTATTTGTTCATTTGTTAGCAGGAACTTTTTTCATCAGCAGGTCCTCGAAGTGCTTTATCCAAGTTTTTGTTAGTTTTTATTTTTTTGTGCCTTCTAGATGGTAAGGTCTTTTTTTAGGTGATTACTTCTCGGTTTATCTCTCTATTAAACTCTTTATATTGTGAATTAAAGGAAATTTATGTTTTATTTAGATTCAGAAGCAAGGCATAATCTGCAGTGAGCCGCTGGCTGTTTCTGGTATAACCTTCATCAGTACAGATGCTCGCCCGCCTCTGAATCAACACAAAACCAAATTGCATATTTAAGGGAAATTTCAAAGATAAATTGAAATCCCCTTTGAGGACGCAAACAGCGACATCTATTAAAGAAAATAAAAAGTAGGAAGGTCTCAGATACAGAAGATACAGAAGTCTCTTCAGTCTGAATCGAAATAAAACATAAAATTTGGCTTTATCCCTTAAACAGATCGGTGAAGGTCGTTGTTATATCGGAATACCTATACAAAATACCCACCTACTGAGAAATACGATTCTCGATATGATTACCGGTACTCAAATACAAAAGTAATCATAGTAATCAAAGTAACGAATACTGTAAATGATTATTTTATACAAAAGTAACGATTTATCTCTTGAACAGATCGGTGAAGGTCGTTGTTATATCGGAATACCTATACAAAATACCTACCTACTGAGAAATACGATTCTCGATATGATTATCGGTACTCAAATACAAAAGTGATCATAGTAATTAAAGTAACGAATACTGTAAATGATTACTTTATACAAAAGTAACGATTTATCCCTTAAACAGATCGGTGAAGGTCGTTGTTATATCGGAATAACTATACAAAATACCTACCTACTGAGAAATACGGTTCTCGATATGATTACCGGTACTCAAATGCAAAAGTAACGATTTGTAACGATTACTCGAAAGTAACTATAATCAACATCACTAGGTTTCACTAATGGTCATAGGCAAAAAGGTCAGGTGGACCAGGGTCACGCTTGCTGCATTTTGCGGCGAGAGGTGGCACGAACGCGCTTCCTGCCTTTATGTGGCTTTCTTTTTGATTTTGCGCTTTATTTTACCGTTTAGGGTTCTTTTCGGCAATCTTTTGGTCTCTATTCACACTACATGACCAGCCCATCGAGGTCTCTGAAGTTTAACGAATTCTGAGATCGGTGCCTCTTTGAATGAACACTTGGTAGAGCTCATTAGCTAATGGCTATACATGGATCTTCATGCTCCGTTTTCGTTAATAGGTCAGAAAATGTTTCCCCATATTCCTATAATGTTCATTTTATCGTAACATTTTTTTTCAAATTTAGACGATGTGTTACGAACGTGTTACTTTCAATCATTGCTATTTGGCGGCATTATGTTTCGTTTTATGGTGCTAATTAAGGTGTTAATTTTTATTTGGTTTATCTGCTAATTTTTAATTGGGTACAGAAATAACCATGAGCGGATTATCAAAAATAGAGTCTAATATAACTGGATGATTAATTGCAAATGCTGTGTCTGGTGAAACATAAACTAGTTGTTGTTTAGACATAAATTACATTGGATTATAACCGTGAAAAATTGTACCTTAGAATTAGGTTTTAAAATGGAAGTTATTTTTAGGTTTCATGTAACGCGAAATAAATATTTGCAATTTAAATTTTTCTTTTTAAGCGGTGGGCATATTAATCGTGTTTGTCATCTAAAAATACACCTATGAATTACCTGTAATGATAAAAAGGTACGAACGATACAAAAGAACTATTGCTTTCCTACGAAATGAAACTGAAATATAGTTCTGCAAGCAAACTAATAGAGTCATTAATATTCAGCTCCTCGGGGTACTATTGATAGAAATGTGTACTTAAATAAACAAGGGATCATTCCATAAAGCAGGTAGATCCCTTGTTGATAGAATCTCACACCTTGAAGAATAGCACCCGTTGAGCTGAGTATTAATGACTCTCTTAGTTTGCTTGCAGAACTTTACCTGGGAAACCTTATAATACCCATATTTTTTCTCTTGAACTGAATAATTAACTGGATTAAATAATAGCGAGAATATCAAATCGGTTTTAGACAAGAAAGATCTCGAATAATATAATATGTGATAAGACAATTATTAGACAAGGCGAAGAGCTCGGGTTCGTTTCTATAGTAGCTTTTTTCATTCTAAGACTGGACAAACACGAACAGACAAAAATAATCTGTAGATTTGAAATTTTATTTTCGTATTATTATTTCGATCCAATTAGAGGACTTACCAGTATTTCAAATAAAACATATTTTTCCACCTACCTCTACCGAAAGTATACTTTTCCTGGCCTAATTGTAGGGAGCAAACTCGTACTTTTCCTCCCTAGGGAGTAAAAGCACTTTTCCTCCCTAGGGAGGAAAAGTAAAAGTGACGTCATGGAATGTCATTGATGAAATAACTTATTGACGCACTGTACAATATTCTATTATCTATTACGTAAGTATCTATTGTGCATACGAGAAACGATCGTGCGCGAATAGCAGAGAAATCTTGCAACTTTCTTAAATCATTCATTGTCAATTGAAATTGTCAAATTGACGTATATTTCATATCTAGTGTCAATGAAGAAGAAAAATTATATGTTGCTGCACAATATTGATATGATATTATTATATAAAAGTAAATTTAATTAATTGTATTTTGCTTGTTGTAGTGCATTTTAATAATAATTAATTTTATTTACTACATACAATTGTTTATCTTTTAATAACATAACCTTAATATTACTTTTTCTTCTTATAATTTTTTTGGGCTTGGGCTTGACAATTGTCCAGTAACCAAGACCCATATGTTGGCTAATATAATTAAAAGTGCGAAAAATGTTGCCGAGCTATGAAACCAGGTGTCGCTTTTCCGAACTTGCACGGTCCCAATACACTTTAACGTTTATTTATAGAACACCTTGTATTTTGTAGAATGATAAAAAACAGTAAATTGTTATTTTGATTTAACAATGTTTACATTAATGATTAATTTACATTAATAATGTTTACAATTAATAATCATACAATGATTACATAAATAAATTATTTAAAAATGAAAAAATTACTTGATATTTGAGGAAGGTGGAAAAATCATAATATGTATAACATGGGAGTAAAGTGCCTTTTCCTCCCTTGAATGATTATACTTCATTCTCAGGAGGAAAAGTAGCACTTTCCTCCCTTGTTATACAAATAGCTATATAAACTAAACATATTTATGAACGACAAAGGTAATTAACTGACTAGAAATTTTAGGGTATTTTTATATATTCGATAACTCGAGACTATCCCTTCTTAAAAAGGACATTATTCTTACGTAAATAATGCAATTAATATTAAAAATATACAGCCTAAGGAAATAGATAGGAAAAGTCTAAAAAAAGTTCGTTAAATATTCTTTTTTATGGATTACTTCAAAGAACATCGAAAAAAACTTGACCTACATTCGCACCAATAGGGCGGAAAATCGAAAAGCCGCTAATATCGGAAAGACATACTTTATCCGCTTCAAGTTTGCTAACAAGTTCTTGATTGATAAATGTGATGGATCTTGACAAACACAAAAAAAGTTTTTCATCAAAGCAAAATATATAAAAATCAGCTTTTCCAAATCAAAATTTGTAGACAAAATTTTTGTTTAACAGTACTGGATTAAATATTTGGGATATTTTCCAGTTTCAAATTAAGTAAAGCTTGCATTTTTTTATCTACTGCAGTTCTGCATTCATCATCATACCATTCCGCATTTCTTTGTCTCTTGGCTTTTCCGAAAGTCTCCTCTGCAGTTTCCGTTTCTATTGTTTTTAATTGTCACCATTCCTCCTCTGACTCTGCAGTATCTTCCTCTCTAGTTTCGCTAAGTTTTATTTGCATTTATAAGCATTTTGGTATTCTTGTTTCTTTGTTGGGTTTTTGAATCGTTCAACATTTTATTTTTGAATTCGGCTATTTGTCTCTTTTGCCATTGTCGCTTTTTTGCCGCAATTGTGCCCCCACAAGATAGTGATCGACAAACGAAGACAGGAGATTCCTCAGATAATTTTAAGACAATTTAGCCAAATTCACCCAGTCCGAAAATGCTTCCTAAGAGAGCTAGACTAGAGCTCTTTGAAGATGGCGTCTTGTAATTAGTTTTTCTTAAATACCTCCAGAACGCTTCTAGTTAGAAAAACGAAAATTGGTACACTTATTTATCTTCCACAGGTAAATCGATTCCATCCATTGTGAATTTCTAGTACCAGTCTTGTCTTAGGCGTCCGTTTTGGGTGCGGCAACAGTTATTTTATCGCATAACTTTTTTGTCTTTAACTTTTAAGCATTTTTGATACTGGATTATTAAATTGTGAGCTATTCTAGTACTAAAAGGTACTCTTGCTTTAAGTCGGTAGGACACACCGATTTCTAGAAAAATCGATTTGATAATTTTTCGTTTCCTGAATTTGAAAAAAAATTTCAAAAAAAAGGTGTGTTTTACCAACTTAAAGCAAGAGTAACTTTTAGTACTAGAATACCTCATAATTTAATAATTTATTGTCAAAAATTCTTAAAAATTAAAGACAAAAAAGTTATGCGATACAATAGCCGTTGACCTACCCAAAACGGACGCATATGACCGGTACTAGAAATTCGAAATTAATGAAATCCATTCACCTCTGGAATATAAATAAACGTACATACTAGTTTTCGTTTATCTAAATAGTTTTTTTGATTTTTTTTTATATTCAAAAAACGAGAAATTTTCAAATCGATTTTTCTAGAAAACGGTGTATCCTATCGACTTAAAGTAAGAGTACCTTTTAGTACTATAATACCTTACATTTTAATAATCCATACTTAAAAATTAAAAACAAAAAAGTTATGCGATAATATAACTGTTGCCCTACCCAAAACGGACGCCTATGGTCGGTGCTAGAAATTTGCAATAGATGAAATCGATTTATCTCTGGAAGATAAATATGTGTACCAATTTTCGTCTTTCTAAATAGAAGCGTTCTGGAGATATTTAAGAAAAACTAACTACCAGACGCCATCTTTAAATAGCTCTAGCTCCTTTAGAAAGCATTTTCGGACTAGATGAATTGGGTTAAATTGTCTTAAAATTATCTGAGGAATCTCCTGTCTTCGTTTGTCGGTAGAGTTTCTGGACACCCTGTATATTATGTTCTGACATTAGTTATGTATGTTTTTGAGATGAGAATAATGGTCAATTTGATGGGTTTCGTTGGTTCCTGGTATTTTCCACGTTCATGTATGGATGTATTTTCTGTGGACAATCTCTGTTAGTAGGTACTGACAACTTCATATTATTTTCTGTGAAATTTATATAGCGATATTGAATTTTCAATCATATATGATAAATCTGTGTCAATACATCAAATACGAATGCTAACACGCGATAAGGCCATAAACGTCGATTAACATGCTCATATAATTATAAAATACTTCACTATTACCGTAACCTTTAAAAACAGATTTATTAAAAAAGTTTCGTGCCCTATTTTCCACTGTGAAACAATTTTTCTTTGAAGTATTTTTTTATATTTTAATTTTTTCGTTAAGTGTGTCCACCTTGAGTTTTTTTCCAACTGCCAAGATTTCGTGACTACTTAAAAATGTTTTTAATTGTATTGTGCTCAACACAAGACGAGAGCCAAACTTTTAAGTGATTGATTATATAGACTCTGATTAATAAATCTTCTTCAAAGTAGGTACCAATATAATCTACCGTTTACTAAAAATAGAATGATGAAAAAGTGCAGGTGTGTGATATATGGCTTACAGTTACATATTCAAAAGAAATGAAGATATTTGACGACTGGCTATTAAAACCTTAACGCGAATATATTATGCAGGTGTCAGATCATGTTACCACGTCGAATATTGGGTAAATAGAGAAGCTGGTCTGCAGGTATACATTGAAAACATTTTGAAAGATTTATAAAACATATAACGAACGCTCGAACCTTTTTTGTGGTAAAGATACATTTAAAAAAATATATATTGCAAAAAACTATGGTACAGATGACTACTTTGTATTATTAATAAAGAAATATATTATTGTACATACCTATATATCCAAAAATAAATATACAGCAAAACATATATGTTAAATATGTAAAATTATGCCGCAGAGACACAAAGGAGTGTTGCTCATAATTATAGTTTTGCGAGGTGATCATTAATCCACTCCATTTTGTCCTAAAATAATTCATAATAAAGTTTCCTACTGATTTAAACCTAGTGTTTGTAATGAGTAGCTGTGTTAGACACCAGACTCGGTAATACACAAGTTTAATTTAAATAAAAATGTATTCTTAATAAATAAATATCAGAAATAAAATTATCTCCAAATAATAAAAAGCAATATTCAGTCCTGACGACGCAACGATCCCCCGTCGAAAACAAAAAACCGCGACAATACGATGTGTATTTAGTATACCGTATACCCATCCACATCAAGGAGATAGAATGATTCGGTGCTGGTACAGGATTAGAGGTGGAACGGATCAATCAATACTCGATCCGGTAAGAAACGGAAAAGCGATTAATCAATACTTGGTCGCCGCGGTGGACGGTTTGGCCTTAAATCAGCCCGGTTTGAGCTCTTAAACCGCTACTAAATAAATCCTTCAGCAGAGGCAATTGGCCTCCAGTCAACACTCTTTGGGCAATGGAGTTATTACCAGATCAATTCTCCGGTAGAACTCTCCTCTCTATCGTGGCGAAAGTCGTTTTATATTATTGCCGGTGATTCATTTCCATCGCACATCGAATGGAAGTGGTAGGTAGTGGGAGTGCGTGTATATGAAGTGTGTTAATGTTCATGCGGCTATCAAACTGTTGTTTTTGTTTTCCATTACAATTTTTAGGTTTCATGGTTTTCATACATTTTTTTGTTTTCAGACGAAAGAGAAAGCGTCCAAAAGAAAACGTTCCAAAAATGGGTGAACTCACACTTGGTCCGAGTGAACGCCCGTATCTCCGACCTTTACATCGACATGAGAGACGGCAAGAACTTAATAAAACTCCTAGAAGTACTGTCAGGAGAACGACTGCCTCGCCCTACGAAAGGAAAAATGCGTATCCACTGCCTAGAGAACGTAGACAAAGCGTTACAATTCCTAAGAGAACAGCGCGTTCATTTAGAAAATATGGGATCCCACGACATAGTAGACGGGAATCCCCGCCTCTCCTTGGGTCTGATATGGACCATCATCCTTCGCTTCCAAATTCAAGACATCACAATAGAAGAAACTGATAATCAAGAAACTAAGTCTGCTAAGGACGCACTTCTGTTGTGGTGTCAAATGAAGACTGCAGGTTATAATAATGTTAACGTTAGAAACTTCACAACATCTTGGCGTGACGGTCTTGCTTTCAACGCTCTTATTCACAAGCATCGTCCAGATCTTATTCAATTCGAAAAGTTGTCCAAATCTAACCCCATCCACAATCTCAATAATGCTTTTAACGTAGCCGAAGACAAACTAGGCCTCACCAAATTATTAGACGCTGAAGACGTTTTTGTAGAACAACCAGACGAAAAATCCATCATCACTTATGTAGTTACTTACTATCACTACTTCAGCAAGATGAAGCAAGAAACCGTTCAAGGAAAACGTATCGGTAAAGTAGTAGGTATAGCTATGGAGAACGAACGAATGATCAAAGAATACGAATCCTTAACCAGCGATCTGCTTGCATGGATCGAAGCAACAATAGTAGCTCTAGGTGATAGAAATTTCGCTAATAGTTTAGCTGGCGTTCAAGCTCAACTAGGCCAATTCAATAACTACCGTATTGTAGAGAAACCACCAAAGTTCGTCGAGAAAGGTAACTTAGAAATTCTGCTCTTCACACTCCAATCAAAAATGAGAGCTAACAATCAACGACCTTACACTCCTAAGGAAGGTAAGATGATATCAGATATCAACAGAGCTTGGGAAAGACTAGAAAAATCCGAACACGAAAGAGAGCTGGCGTTGAGAGAAGAACTTATCCGCCAAGAAAAACTTGAACAACTAGCTGCCAGATTTAACCGAAAGGCAAGCATGAGAGAAACTTGGTTAAGCGAAAACCAAAGGTTGGTGTCTCAAGATAACTTCGGCCAAGAATTGGCAGCCGTCGAAGCTGCAGCCAAGAAACACGAAGCTATTGAAACCGACATATTTGCATACGAAGAAAGAGTACAAGCTGTTGTATCAGTGGCTGGAGAATTGGAAGCTGAAAATTACCACGATATGGAAAGAATCAATGCCAGAAAAGAAAACGTTCTTAGACTATGGAATTACTTATTGGAATTGCTTAAAGCACGTAGAATTCGTCTAGATATATCACTTCAACTACAACAGAACTTCCAAGAAATGCTACATATTCTAGATGCCATGGAGGAATTGAAACAACGTCTCCTTACTGACGATTACGGCAAACATCTGATGGGCGTGGAAGACTTACTTCAAAAGCACAATCTACTTGAAGCTGACATTAACATTCTCGGCGACAGAGTAAAAGCAGTCGCTAGTCAGTCACAGAGATTCGTCGATATTGAAAACGAAGAAGGATATAGACCATGCGATCCTGCCTTAGTATTAGAACGTGTCCAACAATTAGAAGAAGCTTACGCTCAGTTAGTAAGACTTGCCGTTGAAAGAAGAACCCGCCTTGAAGAAAGCAAGAAATTGTGGCAGTTCTATTGGGATATGGCTGATGAAGATAACTGGATTAAAGAAAAAGAACAAATTGTTTCTACATCAGATATTGGTCACGACCTTACCACAGTCAACCTACTGCTTAGCAAACATAAGATCCTTGAAAACGAACTATCTTCTCATGAGTCGCAGTTAGAGGCGGCCCTCGGGGTTGGTGAAGAACTCATCAACGGAGGCCACTTTGGTGCGGAAAAGATCCAAGAAAGGCTAAATGAAATCCGTGACGCATGGAAGCACCTTCTAGATTTAGCAGCCTACCGTAGAAAGCGATTAGAAGAAGCTGTAGACTACCACCAACTGTTCGCTGATGCTGATGATATTGATATTTGGATGTTAGATACCTTAAGACTGGTATCTAGTGAAGACGTTGGACAAAATGAGGGTAACGCACAATCTCTGCTCAAGAAACACAAGGATGTTACCGAAGAACTTAAGAACTATGTTAGTGTCATTGACGCCCTTCACCAACAAGCAGAAGCTTTGGGACCAGAAGTAGCTAATTCACCAGAAGTCAATAAAAGACTTGCTTCCATCGATAACCGATACAAAGAATTATTGGAATTGGCCAAACTTAGAAAGCAACGCTTGCTTGATGCTCTTTCGCTATACAAACTTCTTTCAGAAAGTGATGGAGTTGAGCAATGGATCAACGAAAAGGATCGTATGTTACAAACGATGATTCCTGCTAGAGATATTGAAGATGTTGAAATTATGAAACATCGTTATGACGGCTTCGAGAAAGAAATGAACAGTAATGCTTCCCGCGTAGCTGTAGTCAACCAATTAGCACGTCAATTATTGCACGTTGAGCATCCTAATTCAGAAGAAATCACTGCCAGGCAAAATCACCTTAACCAGAAATGGGCTGAATTACGAGAAAAAGCTGAAGCTAAAAAAGAAGAACTTAACTCTGCTCATGGCGTTCAAACCTTCCACATCGAATGCCGCGAAACTACTACTTGGATTGAAGACAAAGTTAGAATATTACAAACAACAGACAGTTTGGAGATGGATCTTACAGGTATTATGACTCTTCAACGTCGTCTCTCAGGAATGGAACGAGATTTGGCAGCTATTCAAGCTAAACTCACTGCTCTTCAAAAAGAAGCTGATAGTATCGCTGATGAACATCCCGAAGAAGCAGCTGTTATTAGAGAACGTATTACACAAATTCAGGTCATTTGGGAGACGTTGACTCAAATGTTGAAAGAAAGAGACTCTAAACTCGAAGAAGCTGGTGATCTCCACAGATTCCTTCGTGATTTGGATCACTTCCAAGCCTGGCTTAGCAAAACTCAAACAGATATCGCCTCTGAAGATACTCCAAGCTCTCTTTCCGATGCCGAGAAACTACTCTCTCAACACCAAGCTATTAGAGAAGAGATTGACAACTACACACCTGATTACACAAAGATGATGGAGTATGGAGAGAGAATTACGGCAGAGCCAAGTACTCAAGACGATCCACAGTATATGTTCTTGAGGGAACGTCTAAAGGCGCTGAAAGATGGATGGGACGAAATTCATCAAATGTGGGAGAACAGACAGCAGCTCCTTTCTCAATCACTCAGTTTGCAATTACTCGACAGAGATGCCAGACAAGCAGAAGTTATCCTCAACCAACAAGAACACACTTTGGCGAAAGATGAGAGTCCAACAACTCTTGAACAAGCTGAGAACTCACTTAAACGCCATGAAGCATTCCTCGCTACCATGGAAGCTAATGATGACAAAATCAATGGCGTTGTAGAATTCTCAAGAAGATTGGGCGATGAAGGGCACTTCGCTGGAGATAAAATCACTAAAAGAGCTGACAATATCGATGAACGTAGAATGGCCAACAGAGAGAAAGCTCAGGCACTCCTGGAAAGACTTAGAGATCAATTGGAGCTACAGCAGTTCTTACGAGATTGCGATGAATTGGGCGAATGGATTCAAGAAAAACACATCACAGCTCAAGACGAAACCTACAGATCAGCCAAGACTGTTCACTCTAAATGGACAAGGCATCAAGCTTTCGAAGCCGAGATTGGTGCTAACAAAGAACGCCTTCACAACCTCCAGAAGGCCGCCGAAGAATTGGCTAAAGAGAAACCAGAATATGCTAGTCACATTCAACCAAAGATCGAAGATATGGTAGATCAGTTCGATGTTTTGGAGCAAACGACGAAAGAGAAGGGCGAACGCCTGTTTGACGCTAACCGCGAAGTACTTATCCACCAAACTTGCGACGATATCGACTCCTGGATGAACGATCTCGAAAAACAAATCGAAAGTGACGACACTGGTGCCGATCTGGCCTCCGTCAACATTCTCATGCAAAAACAACAGGTACGTAATTGTTTTACTATTATTTTCTTAAAATATATAGACGTGTTTTCGTGTTTTTTTTTCTTGCTTTTCTTTTGAATATATTTTTGTAAAAGAAAATATTTTTGACTTTAACCTTCGTAAGGCGGTGCGGGGTGCGGGTGCACCCCAGACCTCGTTTTTCTCACCTATCTTTTTTAATAATTTTTTTATTATTTTTGTCCATTTTTTTATTCGCATTAAATTCAATTCTAAACGCACTCCGCCCATTACAGCATTTAAAACTCTTTGCATTTAAGTGTTTTTTTGGAAAAATGACGGTAGGGTGCATAATATGATGAAAATTTCATATCCCGAATTGGACGTTTCGGATGTTCCACCTGGAGCTAACAGAGCTACGGGACAAGGTCGGTGTTACTTATGTCACAGAAAAAAGAAATGAGTACTTTGTAAAATTATGTATCATAGTTTAATAAGCAACTCCTATTTATCTTTCAAATCAATTTCCCCGACGTTCACATATGAAAAACAATGGATATACGGATGGGGTGCAAATGCACCCCGCACCGTCGTTTGCGTAAGAATCTAAGCACCGCTTTACGAGGGTTAAAACGTGATTTTTGATAGTAAATTTAACCTGGAACAGTTTTCCTTTAGACGTGTTTGTACCAAAAGCGCATATAGCTCACCCTAATTCGCCCTGTGCCTAGGGACTAATTCATCCCTTTCTCAAAAACGCACCCATTTAAATGGTAGCACTCCGCGATTTATTTATATTTAGAGGTCCATTGACTATATGAAACAATAAAACACCGTTAACGTTGTAGTTCCTTTCTAAAATACATAATCAATAGCCTATTACTTAAACTCTAATACCTAATATTTTTTAGATGATCGAGACCCAAATGGCCGTCAAAGCCCGCCAAGTTGGAGAACTCGAGAAACAAACCAAGCATCTGGAGACCGCTGCTCCCGAAAAAGACATGGAAGAAATCAAAGTCAAGAAGAAGAAGGTGGAACAACGTTTCGCGCAACTCAAAGAACCGCTCATCGAAAGACAGAGGGTGTTGGAAAAGAAGAAGGAAGCCTTACAGTTCAGGCGAGACGTCGAGGACGAACTTTTGTGGATAGCCGAAAAGATGCCTCAGGCTTTGTCTACAGAATACGGAAACAGTCTTTTCCAGGTGCATATGTTAGAGAAGAAGAATCAATCGTTACAGACAGAAGTAGATAATCACGAACCTAGGATCAACACAGTTTGTAATAATGGACAGAAACTAATAGATGAAGGTTAGTTTGAACATAATATTATATTATTTAAAAAATACTGGTTCGTTTCCACAAAAAATACTTCCCTCAACATAACAGATTCAACAACATAACTCATCTATCTGTTATCTGTCAAACTATATACCAAACGTAATTATGCTTGATTCATTGTAGAGTTCCATTAGTTTCATACTCCAGGGTAATAAGCTAGAAATAGACCATGTTCGGGACACTCGATAGCTGACTACTTTTTTAGTTATTGTAGACCTATAGGGAAAAAACCTACCTGTTTCCTGCCTAGAGTTTGCGTCCGTTTTTAATTATTAACAATTTAGTGCAAAAATCGCGATTTTTTCGATTTTTTGCACCTCTTTCAAAAACTAAATAGTTGACATAAAATTACAATGTTGTTCTGAAGCTATTTTCTTGTGGCATTTTTATAATCAAGTATATTCAAATGGGAAATAAGCCACAATTTTACCTAAAAATGATTTTATTAACGTTTCGACGCCCAAGTCGGGTGTCGTTGTCAAAATACAAAATAATACTAAATAAACAAAAATGTTGTTGCTTAGTAAAAAATTCTTCTAATAATTTATTTAATCTGACTCATTTATATCGGCAATTCAGACACGTATTATACATTTTAAAGTAGACGACTTTAAAAATGATATTGCCAATATTGATGCGTTCCTGGGACGACTTTAGTAAAAGATAGTTCATTCGATTACATGAAATCAATCCCAACTCAAGAATAGCCGCCACAAAAAATCATAGCATGTGATCTGTCTTTAAAAAGACAACCAAATGCAACGGTGGTACTGAAATTCTCGCGTTAGAGATTCCATAGTAAATCACGAGGGAAAACCAGGAAAAACCTCGTGATACTATCCCGACATCGCAAGTATTTGGGTTTACATTTAGTTTACTCTCAAAACTAATACCAAATTCTGACTTGATATTTTAAATTTTAAATAATACTAAAATACTAAATATGTACTAACTCGATATGTTACTGATTTACTAATTGTGGTATTTTCTTTCTATTGACTTCCTGCTTTAGTATGGGTAACCACATCCTACTGCATTCTACCGAGCAATTTGCGATACAGATAGTAAAAAGAGAAAAATCAAAGAAGCGGCTCTAATTATGCTAAATGAAACCAATTGTGTCACAAATTCCTCGGTAGAATGCAGTAGGATGTGGTTACCCATACTAAAGGAGGAAGTCAATAGAAAGAAAATACCACAATTAGTAAATCAGTAACATATCGAGTTAGTACATATTTAGTATTTTAGTATTATTTAAAATTTAAAATATCAAGTCAGAATTTGGTATTAGTTTTGAGAGTAAACTAAATGTAAACCCAAATACTTGCGATGTCGGGATAGTATCACGAGGTTTTTCCTGGTTTTCCCTCGTGATTTACTATGGAATCTCTAACGCGAGAATTTCAGTACCACCGTTGCATTTGGTTGTCTTTTTAAAGACAGATCACATGCTATGATTTTTTGTGGCGGCTATTCTTGAGTTGGGATTGATTTCATGTAATCGAATTAACTATCTTTTAGTAAAGTCGTCCCAGGAACGCAACTCATCAATATTGGCAATATCATTTTTAAAGTCGTCTACTTTAAAATGTATAATACGTGTCTGAATTGCCGATATAAATGAGTCAGATTAAATAAATTATTAGAAGAATTTTTTACTAAGCAACAACATTTTTGTTTATTTAATATTATTTTGTATTTTGACAACGACACCCGACTTGGGCGTCGAAACGTTAATAAAATCATTTTTAGGTAAAATTGTGGCTTATTTCCCATTTGAATATACTTGATTATAAAATTACAAAATTTAATTATTTAGTAGAACATTAAAAAACCTTCAAAGTGCCGATTTTTGAAAGTTAAAAAGTTAATTTGTTGCTACGCAAACTGCAAAATAAGTTAAAATAGTTATTTGTTAATAACTTTTACTAAAACTACCTTAAAACTTTAGTGTTTCACCCAAAGTTGGGTATTGGGGTACTTAACAAACCCTCAAAATTTGAGACCGATCCATTAATTAGTTTTAGAGTTATTCTAATTGTTTATCCCAGAGACCTTTATTTTGCAATAACACAAGACAGAAAATAATGAAGATAGGGCAATTCTGAGTAGGCCAAATGAAAGTAGAAAACTGATGTTATCAAAATGTACTAATAAAAGATAAAAAAATTATCTAATATAGTCAAAAATCCTAATGCCAAATTTGTGAAATTTTGTGGTTTATAAACATTTAGAATAACTTTAAAAATATTGTCCGTAGAAAAAATCATTTTACAGATTAGAACAGCTGGCATTTTACACGAATTATTAAAAATGTAGTTCAATTGGTGACTAGTCGTGGTAAGTGAAGGGGGAGCTGGGAGCCGACAAACGCACGAGTTCCAAAACTAAAAAAGGCAACTTAAAACTACTATCATTTTCTATATTTCGGGATCTACTGAATATATTTTGATCGTTCTTTTTTAATTTGTATGTAATTTTTCTTTACATTATAAATATGCAATTTGTCTAGACATTTATTAATTAATAAACAGTCTAATTTGTTTAAACATTTTTTGAAAAAATAATTTTTCCCAAAAATCCATGATTTTAATCATACTATCGTTATTAATCATAGAAAAAGTTACTTTAATAAATAAATTATCTTCAATAAATAATTATCTAAAAAAATCGTTTATTTATTAAAGTGTACTTTTACCTTTTCTATGATCATTAATGATACTATGATTAAAAAAATATTTTTTCAAGAATTGTTTAAACAAATTGCATATTTGTAATGTACGTAGAAATTACATACAAATTAAAAAAGAAAGATCAAAATCCATTGAGCTGATCCGGAGATACAGAAAATTATATTCGTTTGAAATTGCTTTTTCGGTATTTTAACTCGGTGGATTTGTTGGTTCCCCCTAGTAATCGTTTGAACTACATTTTTAAAAAATCGTAGAGGGGGCTGTGAAGGTACAATGTTTGTGTACATTTTTTAAGAAAAAATACAAATCCTATTGTTTAAAATGGCAGTAATGAGATTCCTTAATTATTATAAACAAATTAGCTGTGAATTAAAAAAACATATGGCTAACTTTGTCCCAAATGAACCCAGGTTAATTTTTTTATTTGAAAATTCGTGTTAAAATACTATCTTTTCGAATACATAAAAAGATTGTTTCTACGGCCAAAATTTTTTAAAGTTATTCTAAATGTTTATAAACTACAAAATTCGTTACTTTCTGTCTTATCTTATTGCAAAATAAAGGCCTCTGGGATAAACAATTAGAATAACTCTTAAACTAATTAATGGATCGGTCTCAAATTTTAATTGTTTGTTAAGTACCCCAATACCCAACTTTCGGTGAAACACTAAAGTTCTAAGGTAGTTTTAGTAAAAGTTATTAACAAATAACGATTTTCACTTATTTTGCAGTTTGCGTAGCAACAAATTAACTTTTTAACTTTCAAAAATCGGCATTTAAGGTTTTTTAATGTTCTAAAAAATTAAATTTTGTAATTTTATGTCAACTATTTAGGTTTTCAATGGAGTGCAAAAAATCGAAAAAATCGCGATTTTTGCACTAAATTAATAATAATTAAAAAACGGACGCGAACTCTAGGCAGGAAATAGGTAATTTTTGTTCTTATAGGTCTACAATAACTAAAAAAGTAGTCTACCTGAATCTTTGAGTGTCCCGATCATATTTGTTCTTCTGTTCCATCCGCCCTTATTGTCATTTGCTTCTCCATGTTTACGTAATGCCGTTTTTTTCCAATTTCTGTGTATTTTTCTGACATCACTCAAATTTCGCTGCCATACATAACCGAAGGTTGCACAATCGTTTTGCAAATCCTGTTTTTTTTATTCCTGGATATTAACTTAGTTTTGATCATTTTGTTTAGTGTTCCTATAGTGTAGGAAACAGCGGTTGAACCTCGCAAAATGGACGCAAGTGTTTTATTTTTTTTGGTATATCAAGGGGTGCTTATTATGAGACTAACTTTTTCTTAAAAAAATTCGCCCCGGAACCCCCCTTTTCACCCGTTTAAAGAGAGAAATTTGTGGTTTTTGCGGAACGTAGCCCTTCTTGTACGTTTTGCAAAAAATTTACTTAATAGTAAAATGAAGATATTTCCTACTATTTATTTCCCGACAGCATATGCCTATCACCCACCGTTTAGCGGGGGTGGCACCGAAGTTGACAAATTTTTAAAAAAGATGTTTTAAAAAAAATATTTTTCCCTAACTGTAATGAAAATTAAGAAGAAACCCTGCTGCAATTAATCACAAATAAGTAGCTGATTTTTTGATATAGGTTTCATTTAAGGGCAATTGCAAATTATTTAATTACAGAGTGTTACATTTTATAAAACCCCTTTTTATACCATCTGAACCGCCTATTCTAGAGTAAAAAAAACTTTCAGCGATTATCCATGTACTGTTGTTATTTACAAATTTGTATAATGCACCCCCATATTTTCCCCGGAATCACCCCAAAAAAGGAGAATTAATAAAGAAAATAATCAAAAATTGATTTTGGGCCACCACTGTGGCTTTAGGGTGCAAAGAAAATAAAATAAGCATAGGTAATAATGTGTATCAGACAGTGTGTTCTTTTATTTTCCGTAAGTACGTTATCAATAAAATGAATAGATGACGAAAAAAAAAACAAAAACTGGAGCCCGCCAAAACATTTCTGAGGTTTACGGCGCCACTGTGCCGCAACGGCTGCTTATACGAAAAAAATGCATGACTTTATTTGTAGAGAAAATAATGGTCTTTAATTCTGTATAAGTTTTGTTTTAAAAAAATGCCTAGGTAATGAGAAAATCGTAAAAACATGCTCTCCAAGGGATAGGGGTAGTTTCTGCAGTTTATTTTCAAGGATAGGGGTAGTTTCCGCAGGGATGTTGCAATAATCATATATATTTATGAAAAACCCTATTTATGGAGCATATGTCCATAAACCTTCCCTTTATTTTTTTTGCTACAGGGGTTGCATCAAGAAATCGCTTTTGGTATCCATGCATGGGTAATAAGAACGTGCACAAAATGATATATGAAGCATTTTAATAAAGGGCATGGTGTGTGAAAGATTCCAAGAAAATTACTTTCTTTATTAATTCTCCTTTTTTGGGGTGGTTCGGAAAAAAAAATGGGGTGCATTATAGAAGTTTGTAAATAACACCAGTATTGCTGTTACAAAATCTCGTGAACCTAATTAATTCATTTGGTGACGTCAATATACGAACGAAACGATTGAATCCGACATTACTGAAAATATCAGGGTGCAGATGGGACCCTGTCGCGCAATTCGCAGCAAATAAAATAGTCGTATGTTTTTAGGCTTCATTTTATTTCGGTTATACATACGCATTTTCAAGGTTCACGAGGTTTTGCACCAACTCTACATGGATAATCGCTGAAAGTTTTTTTACTCTAGCATAAGCGGTTCAGGGGACCGATTCAATTACGTTCGTTAGATCAACGCGAAACAATTACGTTCGTTATCCGACGGTTTGCTATTCTGTAAGCTCATTCGGGAAGAACCGGAGAAGCAGATCACGAAGCCGATTACAAAGCGAAAGCGATAACTTTTGGCTTGCGTTTCGTTTCGCTTTCGATAGTGATTGGTCGATCATTTTCACGTGGTACACAAGCGCAAGCGCTAAGCGGGTTGTTCGTTGTTGATGATTCCCCAAGAATTCTGTGTTTTTTGTTGATAATGAATTCGTGATGCTCTTACACCATATCTTCCGTAAGTTCCTGTAGCTCATCAAAAAGGAATCGAACTAGTTCTTTGCTTAAGGAAAAATATCAATAAACCTTATATCTGTTAAACCAAATGGGTCACTTCTATCTCGAAGGAGCCCGCTTTCCTCTCGCGTTAACCGTAGATGGTTTCTTCGCGAGTTTTCCATAATATAGAACAAATTGCACCGGCAACATTTTTATTAAAATATAATAAAAATATAGTTATTCAAGGAAATAATGCAATCAAACTTGTGATTATAAGCTAATAAGGTTATATAAATACGTCATGTAACTGCTAGTTACTCTTCTTCTTTCTTTACTTCTTCTTTTTTTTACTCCCTGCACGTATATTTGCAATGTTGCCGTAATTATTTATTCATACGTCGTTTAAACTCGTATATTATCGTATGCCGCTATGATAACGAAGCGAAAGCGAAAACTAACCTTATAGAATATGAACATAAATCAACTTCGCTATCGTTTAGCTTAGCTTTCGCGATAATAACGAAAATTATAGAATTCGCCTACAGGTGGTATAAAAAAGGGGTTTTTAAAATGTAACACCCTGTAATTAAAAAATTTGCAATTGCCCTTAAGTGAAACCTATACCAAAAAATCAGCACTTATTTGTGATTAATTGCCGCAGGGTTTCTTCTTAATTTTCATTACAGTTAGAAAAAAATATTTTTTTTAAACATCTTTTTTTAAAATTTGTCAACTTTGGGGCGCCTCCCCCGCTAAACGGTGGGTGATAGACATATGCTGTCGGGAAATATAGTCTTCTTCATTTTACTATTAAGTAAATTTTTTGCAAAACGTACAGGAAGGGCTACGTTTCGCAAAAACCACAAATTACCCCCTTTAAAGGGGTGAAAAGGAGGGTTCCGGGGCGAAATTAAAAAAAAAAAGTTAGTCTCATAACAAGCACCCCTTAATATATCAGAAAAAAATAAAACCGGACTTGTGTCCATTTTGCAAGGTTCAACCTCTGTTTCCTACACTACTAAACTCCTTTACTTCCTTTAGTAATTCTATTTTCTATTTCAGCGTCTTCTTCAGCTCTATTTGTAATCGTCACACCGAGGTAATCAATTTGATCCACTTTTTCAAAACAACATTCTTTACTTCCACTACTTATTCTTAGGTTATGTTCGGGCTCCAGTGTCTTAAAGTATTTGCTCTCTATAAACTATATGCTATAATATAATCTTGCTCTCATTTCTCAAAATATTTTGTTTTATTTTCGTTTATGCACAGTCCAAACTTTTTCAGTATTGTTTAAATAATTTCAAACAATGCTATATCGTCTGCAAAAGCGATAACTTGTTGTCTCTTGTAGTATATTATACCATCTGTCTCTACACCACTTTGTCGTAAGATGGCTTCTACGATAAGGTTAAATATAATATGTATGTAGTTGTGGACAGTAGGTCCCATTTTCTTAATTCCTTACCTACCGTAAAAGACTCTGAATGTACCAAACGTGCCAGATATTTAGGTGTTAATTTTGTCATTTTACAGATGGACTTATTGTTTCAACACTACTAATATATTTTATTTTTAGGCCATGAAGACTCAGGCGAATTTAGCAGACTAATAAATGAACTTCACAAAGCGTGGCAAGAACTCAAAGATGCCATCGAGAAACGCAGAGAAAACCTACTTAGAAACGAAAGAGCCCAACAATACCTGTTCGACGCCAATGAGGCCGAGAGCTGGATGAGCGAACAAGAACTTTACATGATGGTGGAAGACCGAGGCAAAGACGAAACGTCGGCGCGCAACTGCATGAAGAAACACGAAAGCCTCGAAGCTGCAGTCGAAGCTTACGCGGATACGATCAGATCTCTTGGAGAAACTGTACGAGCTTTAGCTGCCGAAGGTCACCCGCTGGCTGAGCAAGTAGCTGTCAAACAGTCACAGTTAGACAAGTTGTACGCCGGCCTCAAGGATTTGGCGGGAGAAAGGAGAGCCAAACTAGACGAAGCATTACAATTGTTCTTACTCAACAGAGATGTAGGAGATTTAGAGCAATGGATAGCAGATAGAGAGGTAGTAGCGTCTTCCCACGAATTAGGCCAAGACTACGATCACGTAACTTTACTTTGGGAACGCTTTAAGGAGTTCGCACATGACACTGAAGCAATAGGAAGCGAGAGAGTCGCTGCAGTTAATGATGTCGCCGATCAGTTAATAGCTGCAGGTCATTCGGATTCTGCATTGATAGCAGAATGGAAGGATGGTTTGAACGAAGCTTGGCAAGATCTACTCGAGTTGATCGAAACTAGGACACAGATGTTGGCTGCATCTAGAGAATTACACAAGTTCTTCCATGATTGCAAGGATGTACTGAGCAGAATAGTGGAAAAACAGGTATGTTTTTATTGTTTATTAATAAATCTTTAATAGACCAGGAAGGATCTGTTTTTAGGTGGATGTGAGAGGTGGATTTTTGCGGATAAAGTTAGGTGATAACTTCGTTAATAATAATTGACTTAGCTCCTTCTTAAATATGCATGGAACATTAATAAAAAAAATAAAATATTTAAAAATTTCAAAAAAATTCGTTTTTTTTCTACTTTCTTTGCTTATAACTTTAAAACGATTCATTTTGGAACAAAGTCGTATAGGAATAAAACAAAGATAATTAAATTTTCTATCAGATACGATTGGTTAAAAATGTCTTAATTCAACACCCTTGCTGCAAAATAGCAATAATTATAAAATAAGGGGGCAAAACAAGTTTGTCCTTATTCAATGTTTTTCCATCACTTAGGTTACACTTGGAATCTTCCTAATTCGCTTAGAAAATTTTTGTAATGTGCTAAAACCGTCCACCAAATTTCATTAAAATTGACTTACTAGATTTTGCATAATATTTTCGCAATCTAAACTTTTTTTTTTAATTAAAATTTTTTAAAATCTTGCACAACAAAAACTAGAACATACAAAGATTTGTCAATTTTTTCACATATAAAGAAGCACTCCACCTATCTAATGCACTTTACAGAATTGAAATCGGATTATTTAAGCAGCCTCAGCAATGTTTTAAAGTTATAAACAGTTTTTTGGCTTATAAACAAATTAGTGCTGTGTCCAGGAGGGGGTGCTCCTTTATTTAGATGGACTTACCCAAGTTGATCCGGATGTCGATAAGATTGTTATAAACAAAGAACTTGAGGAATTACATAACATCGATTTTTCGCAAAATAAAACATTTTTTTTGTATTTCTTGGGTAATTTTAAGCAAAAAATGTTCTTACAAGTTTTTTCGTAGGATGCATAGTTTTTGAGATAAACGCAGTGGAACTTTCAAAAATTCGAAAAATTGCAATTTTTGAACGCGAATAACTTTTGATTAAAAAATAAAATAGCAATTCTGCTGACAGCATTTGAAAGTTTAAGTCAAATTATACCGGTTTTAATTATTTGCATTGCTAAAAATTAATTTTTTTATTATTAAACAAAGCTATTTGTTTATAAGCCAAAAAATTGTTTATAATTTTAAAACATTGCTGAGGCCCCTTAAATAATCCGATTTTAATTCTGTAAAGTGTATTAGATAGGTAGAGCACCTCTTTATATGTAAAAAAATTAGCCAACTTCTAAATGGTCTACTTTTTGTTCAGAAAGATTTTAAAAAATTTTAACTTTTTTAAAAAAATTTACATTGCAAATTTATTATGCAAAATCTATTAGGTCGATTTTAATGAAATTTGTTAGACCGTTTAAGTAAGTTATAAGAATTTTCTAAGCGAATTACTAAGGTTCTAAGTGCCACCAAAGCGGTTAAGAAACATTGAATAACAACGGGCTTATTTTGCCCCCTTATTTTGTATTTATTGCTATATTGCACAAAAGGTAATACCTTAAGACATTTTTGACCAGTCGTATATCATACAAAATTCAATTATCTTTATTTTATTTCTCTAAGACTTTGTTCCAAAACGAATTGTTTTAAAGTTATAAGCAAAGAAAGCAGAAAAAAATCGATGTTTTTCGAAATTTTTAAATATTTTAATTTTTTTATTAATGTTCCGGGCATATTTGAGAAGGAGCATAAGTCAATTATTATTACTGAATATGTCACCTAACTTTATCTGCAAAAATCCGAACGCCACCTCTCACATCCAAAAATACACGTTTTTTTTTACAGATTAGTCCTGGTCTATAAGGAAAATATTGACTTGACTATATTGAAAATTTTCTTTCTTTCGTGTATTAAAACATTATGTTCTTTTCCACTCACTTGCTTGTATTTGTAGGTATCCATGTCTGATGAATTGGGAAGGGACGCAGGAGCTGTCAATGCCCTTCAACGCAAACACCAGAACTTCCTCCAAGACCTACAAACACTCCAATCGAACGTCCAACAAATCCAAGAAGAATCAGCTAAACTTCAAGCTAGCTATGCCGGTGATAGAGCTAAAGAAATCACCAACAGGGAGCAGGAAGTGGTAGCAGCCTGGGCAGCCTTGCAGATCGCTTGCGATCAGAGACACGGAAAATTGAGCGATACTGGTGATCTATTCAAATTCTTTAACTTGGTACGAACGTTGATGCAGTGGATGGACGAATGGACGCGGCAGATGAACACCAGCGAGAAACCAAGAGATGTTAGTGGTGTTGAATTGTTGATGAACAACCATCAGACACTCAAGGCTGAGATCGAAGCCAGAGAAGACAACTTTACGGCTTGTATTTCTTTAGGAAAGGAATTGTTGAGCCGTAATCACTATGCTAGTGCTGATATTAAGGATAAATTGGTCGCGTTGACGAATCAAAGGAATGCTGTACTACAGAGGTGGGAAGAAAGGTAGGATTTGTTTTTATTATATTTTCAAATTTAAAGTA
The DNA here is from genome assembly GCF_917563875.1 of Diabrotica virgifera virgifera. NCBI lineage: Eukaryota > Metazoa > Arthropoda > Insecta > Coleoptera > Chrysomelidae > Diabrotica > Diabrotica virgifera. Next base: position 18,124,607 of record NC_065445.1, on the reverse strand, counting down.
TAGAGTTTGTTTAGTATAGCAAGAACATTGTCTATTCACTCCAACATAGATTTTTCTACCCTAGCTCTTAAGCGCTGATTTCCTCGAAAGCGGCACCGACAAACTGCGTCCGTAGCACTCCGATGAATTACGTCAGATTGCGGTGAAAAATTCAAGGTTCTTCACTGCGGCAATGGAATGTGCAAACTCAGCAAGCGGTGGCTTCCAACGCATCCTTGGAAACCACCGCTATTATTTTGCATGGTACAGTTTTTTATGACGTCATTCATCGCAGTGTTATGGTCGCAGTTTGTCGACACCGCTTTCGAGGAAACCAGCGCTTTAGTCCAATCAAGATCTCTATCTTTTCTTATATTGTGATCTTGGTATTAGAGTGATGGAGACATCTGAGGTAAGTGTACGGCTGGAACTTCTGTAAGTTAAAATTAATCAAGATATTGGTCACTTCCGGTATAAATGAAACTGCTAATAGAAGGTCAAGGTATTTTAGATTCCAAGTGTAGGTCAAAAAACATTAAGTGCCATTTTTTTCAAATATTTCTGTATTTGGATGCGTGGTGTCTAATAACAAATTCATAAGTAAGCTTGTACTACTCACAGTATTTTCGTTTTTATTTAATTTTCTGCAAACTTTGAAACTTTATCAAAATAGATAGTCTAATCTTGATAATGAAAAAACCCTTATTCAGTATTGATGTGTACAAAAAATTTGATTAATTTTGATTGAAGGTCTAATAGAAGGGTAAGCTTTAAAAAAATTATTCAATATTGAGTATCTACCTTTCCTGGCATGGTCATAACTACCAATTTCACAAAAAATCAATTCAATTATAAAAATAAAGAAATCCCAAATCGTACAAAAAAGTGTAGCAGTAAAATATCACAACTAAACGCTGTCAAAACGTGTTACGAAATGCCAGCTGTCAAATTTATTTGGGGAGGGGCTAGTGCCAGATGACTTCACATATCACTATCTGCTTTAGGGACAAGATTCGGTCCTAAATGGTAGGTTTTTGAAATTTTTGTTTTGGTCAGCATTTTACGTGAAAAACTAGCGTTGTTTACTTGTGGTCCCATCGAATTCTCTAGTAGGTCATAGACAGGCAGCTATCGTAACACTATGAATTGTTTTGAAAGCGTTTTCAGTATTCTGAAACTAAAAGACCAAACTTATAGGGAATATCGAGAATATATTTACATTTGTTAAAAACTAATCTGTACAGAATTTCTTATTTATTTATTCTATACTTTTTCTAGATGGGAGAACTTGCAACTCATCCTCGAGGTATACCAATTCGCCAGAGATGCGGCCGTCGCCGAAGCATGGTTGATCGCACAAGAACCTTACTTGATGAGCCAAGAACTAGGACACACCATTGACGACGTTGAAAACTTGATAAAGAAACACGAAGCGTTCGAAAAATCGGCAGCGGCGCAAGAAGAGAGATTCAGTGCTTTGGAGAGACTGACGACGGTAAGTTATTATGTGTTTTGGTGGAATGGATGGGGCTATATTTCTTTTGCTCAGCTAGTTTATCTAAATTTAACATTATTTATAGTATATTTCAATACACTTCTATTTTCATCAATCCTTACGTTATATTTTATGTTACTCCTTTCATTACCGTGTTCTACTGTTTTGTAAGCTGATGTTTTGTCTCCTGGTTTTCTTTATAACATTTTTTCTCTGAATTATTAGATATCTACTAAAATCCTCTTAGTAGATTTCTTGTATTTGGCTGCCGCGAGTGGCTCAGATATAGTCACAATATGGAGGTGTTGGATCACTTTTTGCAGCATTTAAAGTCATTAATCGCATTTGGCCTATCAGCGCAGACTAGCGATTTCACGTAGCCCTACAAAAAATTGTCAAGTGGTGTTAAATCGCACCACCTTGGTAGCCAATTCACAAATCCAAAACGCTATGTGCTCAACAAACGTTTTCTTTAATAAATCGATTGCAACATGTGTTGCAGGACATGTTGCTCCATCTTATTGAAGCCACAGTTCCCCCACATAAAGCTGATTGAATTCAGGAACAAAAGTTATTGATCATGGCCTATTGCTATTTTGAGTAGGGACGAATGCAGTTCCCGGATAGTTATTTATTTTCATCGACGTATAGTCTTCTAATATAATAATTTTAAGCATGTAAACAACAATTTAAACTCAACCACTGTTTGGTTTTGCGGTAATTAGCGCAGGTACTCCAAAGTTCACTGAAGATGGACTGGTAAGTCCGAAAACGTCCATTATGAACAGCTATTGTAATCAATATATGGCGACACGCTTCATTTATTATTTTTTTATTTGCTAATTTTAAATATTCACTTTCTTTTCTAAACGAAAATAATATGGGTCATTTAAAATTCACATGTGTTTCGCTCCTAAAATACAAAACCAGATTGTATAAAATTAATGTTTTTTTCTGGGAAACAAATTACCCATTAAATAGTTACCTTATCAGACCTTAATAAATCACTTTTGAAATGCATTCGAAGACGCTGGGCCAGCCTCTTTATGCCAATAAATTAGTCTTTAAAAACCACAGACATGTGTTTTCAGTCAGTCGGTCCACAACAACGAGTCGATACACAACCCTCTCTGGGCCAAATAAAAATAATAACAACCCTCTTACGAGATATAAGCACACCTTTTTAACCAAAAATAAATAAATATTACTGTTCGTTGTTTTTACACTTATTTTAATTTAAGTTAATTGATTCCGTTATCCACCAACGGAACAAATCCATTTAGATTTTTAATTTTATTTATTAATTTAACACTTACACCAATTACAACAAAAGTTTTTTTACTTCGATGTTAAGTTTTTTAAAACGAATAAATTCTAAACTAGATTCTATATAAAAATAACTTATGAGCAGAAGAAATGTATTCCTCACAATGTTCCAATGTTTGTGTTTAATTTTGTGTTGGTTGTGGAATGTTCTTAATAGTTCAACTGATAATATATGAGAACTTTACACAACATAAATATTTGGTATAATATGTAGACTATTTTTTATTAAAGCAATATATCATTATTTAGCCATATTTTAACCACAATTTCAGTTCAAATACGTTTATTGTGACGTTTAGACTTCCACTTCGAATATCGTTTTCACAATACTTTTGATATTTGGTATTATGAGAAAGATGGGCGAAGTGGAAGTCGAAACGCCAAAATAGAGTGTAACTGTTATTGTTGTTGAAAAGAAAGAAGAAGAAGACTCCCTCCAAGGGGTTAAGACTACGATGGCCTTCGACACGATAAATAGAGGACATTAGAAAACGAGAGACAAAATGATGATAGCATTAAAGGAATGCTGATACCAAAGAAACTAAGTAAACTGAAAGAAATGACACTAGAAGAAATAAATGCAAGGATAAATTTTTAAGGAGAAATAACAAATACGTTTAATACAAACCAAGGAGTGAAGCAGGACAGCACTGTTTAACCTCGTACTTGAGTTAATACCAAGGGAGGCAAATATGAACAAGAATAGCATACATATACCTGCATATGAAAGTGGTATGATCGAAGCGAAGATCGGTGGGATATGAGCATTTTATCAATGAAATTCGATATTTTTAAAACATTCCAGAAGCCACTACAGATAAAATGTGTTAACAACCCATTAATCATTCAGAATTAGTCGACGGATATTAGTACAGTTAAAATAATTAAGAGGATAATGATTTAATGAGTGAAATTTAAAGTTTTTTCTACTTTAATGACAAAAAAAGCAAGCTCATTAACAGAACCCAATTAAAAATTATTTTGCCATTCATATTTGAAACATTATTTGGTTGAAAAATCTCATCTTTGTTGGCAAAAAAATATGTTAATTTGTCTGGACTAAATTACAGTTCTGTTTATTTTAAAAGGGATATGTTACTATCAACATTCACACAGTGTTGCCAAACTGAATTTTGTTATTTTGAGTGTAAATTTTCCCAGCTATTTCCGAGGGTACAATACCGAGGCAATTAATTGAACTGGAGGCTGAAGCCAAGAAACATGGATTAGAAATAATCAAAAATAAGATAAGATATGAAAGTAAGCAAAAAACAAGAACACAAAAATATACTTGAAGACAGACAACTTCAAATTTGGAAAAATGACTACATTCGACTACCTGGAAGTAGTAGTAAACTAGTAGTTACGATGGAAACAACTGGAAAATAAAGTATTATAAAGGGAAACCAAGCCTTCGGAAGAAAAAGAAAGACATTTAAAAACAGAAAACTAAGCATAAACACAAAATAAAGATATGCAAAATACTGTTACAGCCGATTATCACATACGCGATGGAAACAATAAGTAATGAACAAAAAGAAGAGCTGAAGAAGACTTGAATGGAGAAAGAAGATTAAGAAAGAAACAAAGTATCTTTCCCATTAATGTGAATAAACATTACTGATTTGCTTTATTGCTGTTTTTGTTTATTTTTATATTTTCTATTACTATATTTTATTGTCAACAGAAAATGTATACAAAATTTATAATGTATAGTAATAAATAGTAATATACAGTTAAATATAGTGAGACTGATTGGTCATATCTAATATATTTACAGTTGAACATCTTCATGGCTAAACACCGTTTTTCATTTTCCACTTCTTTATGCACTCAATGTCTTGCTTTCTTTTGTAGTTAGAAACTGGTGGAGGTTCGTTAAAACATAATACAGCACCGTTGCATGTAGATTTAGTTTGCAATTTTTGTTATGTTCCTCCTCAATGTACTAATCCCTCGCCCATTCCTGTACGCAACATGAGCGTTGCCTACACCCGCGAAACCGTCAATAGCATCGTTAGAGATGTGGATAGGTTTTATAAACCTTTTATGCCGTGCAGAAGAAACTTCACGTTCCATGGAGTTAATAAGTATTATCCGGAATGTCAGAAGAAATCGAAACAACACAGTTTCTTGCATAAGGCTAATCGTTCGGTTGTGGAAAAACGTCCAGTTAGGACGGAAAGTAGTTTAGAATCAAGTGTAGCTATTAAACCAGTATTTATGAAAAGTATATCTATGTACGAAAGTGACTATAATACATACAACTACACTCCGTACAATACAGCCGATTACAAGAGCATGAAGTATATCTGCCACGACTTGATAATGGCAGAAAGATACGCTTACTATGTTCAAAATAACATTCCTTTGAACAAAAGTAATAGAGATAGCGTAAATATGGACATATATGCGATGAATTTATCGAGTAAAGTAAAAAGAAGAGCGGAGAAAATAGGAATGGGTAGAGATAAGTCTTATAGAAAATCTTTTCCGTTGATGGCAGCCAAAGGTGATACGGTAAGTTGCATGCTATTCGAGGACAGTGACTAACAGATATATTTGCATGTATTGGTAATTAACACTGTGTTTTTTGGTCCTTATTGTGGTAATATGGAAATATTTGTGAATATTTCATGCCAAAAATCTATATTCCTGAATCATTTTTACGAGTTTTTGTGTAATTATGTCATTTATATTGTTTTAAAAACTCTACCATGAAGTAAAACCACTTCTATGTAATATTTAATAAAATGTTAAAAAACCCAATGGATTGAATAAAATACGTTCATTCAGAACGTTTTCGGACCTATCAGTCCATCATCAGTGAATTCATATATACTTGCTAACTAGCCCCAGAACCAAACAATGGTTGGACTTATAATTCAATCTACATTATAGTATTGTAAAATTGGAAAGGCTAAACGTCGATGTTAAAAGAGTTTCTCCTAAGGTTCTCGTTTAGAGTTTCACCATGTTCCCGGAGGTATTCTTTTAACATCGGCGTTTAGCCTTTCCAATTTTACAATACTATAATGTAGATTGAATTATAAGTACAACCATTGTTGGGTTCTGGGGCTAGTTAGAATATATGAATTCACTGATAATGGAATGATAGGTCCGAAAACGTTCTGAATGAACGTATTTTATTCAATCCATTGGATTTTTTAACATTTTATTAAATATACCTATTACATAGAAGTGGTTTTACTTCATGTTAGAGTTTTTTAACTATATGGTATACAGCCAACCCAGGGAACTACCCCTTTTAGTTTATATTGTTTTCTGTTGACCTGAATGTATGAATCTCTGTATTTTTACTTAATAATGATCTTATTTTTTGCGCATATTACCAAAATAAGGTACCAGATTTGGAATATTAATCTTCAGTTACTAAAACTAATTTGAGTATAGCATGCACTCATTTGAAACGCCATCAACATCATAATTATGTTATGTTGGGATTATAATATTTTGTTTATTCTGTCTAAATCGAAATCCAACAACACACAAGAAAGATAGAAAAACTGCATCTATAAAATATCCTAATGCAACAATTTCTACGTGGGAGAAACCGCAAGGCCACTAAATGTCAGGATAAACGAGCATAAAACATACATCAAGAACAGAGACTTGAACAAATCCCAGATATGCAAACATGCCTAGGACAACGAGCACAAGGTACGATGGAAAGATGCATCAATAATCATGAAAGAAACATAGGTACGTGAAAAAGAGAAAAGTCGTTGAAGCAGCTTTCGCCCTATTTAAAGAAGAAAAATGTGTAGCAAACCTTTCAGCAGAATGTACTAAATCCTTATCAGGAAACTTACAGCTGAGGCCTTATGTTTCTCAGCAGGGGATATGCTTGTCCCTTTGGGGTAGATCTAGACACAAGCAGCAAGTCACCACTGCATTAAATGAAACATGTAGAATAACTACCGGCCGTATGAAATCTACTCCTATACCCTTCTGTACCAGGCAGCAGGATTGGTATTACCAGAAGACTGTATATGCTACTTGCAACATATGGAGAAGCAGTGGCGGCTGGTCAGGGTCGGCAGTGTCGACCCACACATTTATGGACACATTATAGATTTTTTAAATATTTAATTTAATCAGAGTTGATGATATTCGTTTCTGTGAAATAAAAAAATATCTACGAGATAATAGAGACTAAATTTTATTCATTGTTTTTAAAAGAATTCGATCGATCTGATATGCTAAGTGATCCCTGTGCGCTGTTCGTAAGAGACTTTTCAAATTAATGATCCTATAGCCATGCACCCTATTGCGATAGGCCCGCTTCGGCAAGCCGTCCCCAGATTGACGATTTGCTTGTAATAAGAAGCTATGGAATATTAGCCGATAGGCAACCAATTATACATTCCCCGTATTCATTTGAATGGCAAGTCAGGCAGATACCAATCTGCCGATCGGTGATCTTAAAACGGCAGCAAAGCACGTACCTTGCTAGTGCGCCCGGGATAAAACTATGAAATAAGTAGTTTTACGTCTTTTAATTATTTATATTCTAGTTTTTTTAAGTTGCCAGGAATTACCATTTAGGGGACAGGATGAATCGGAGCATTCGTTAAATCAAGTTAATTATAGAGAACAAATAAAATTGTTTAACAAATACGAAAGAATCAATTAGTAGTTACATTTTGATCCTTTTCGGTAGAAGTAGATGAAACTACTGATAGAGGTAACATGTCATTCACAATTATCAATTGTTCTTCGATACGCGTTACGTCTAATATTTATGAGAGGTTTTTAGGTTTTCAGACGTGAGTAGAAACTATAAGACAGAATATATTTTTGGTGTTTTAAAGGACAGATTAGAATTTTTTGATATCAAAAATAAATTGGTAAGGGCAAACTTATGACGGCGCTGCCTTGATGTCCGGTGAATTGTATGGTCTCAAGGGAAAACTTTTATTATTACGCCCCAGCTTTATTTACTCACTGTCGAAAAATTTTCAAAATATCTATTAGACAAGTTCATTAAAAATTATCCATCATTCTTTAATAAAATAAAATAAGGAAATGAAATTTTATATGTTGATTCAAATATTTTCGGAAGGTGGGATAAGTTACAAAATATGTATAATTTTATATACTGCAATTCATTAGGTACAACAAACTGTTCCCGAAATTAATAAATTCTTGTTCTCAAATGTGGGCAAATTCTGCCTCAAATAAACGGGATTTCTCTTGTCTCAAAAGAATCAAAACGTATTGTCGAAACACCATGAAACAGAGAGAATGTCAAGCTTGTCTTACATGTCAATAGAAAAAAACTTTTAAAATCTTTCCAAAGAGCAATAATAACTTTTACAATGACGTTATAACCCATTTTGCTACTTCGAAACAAAATAGACTAGAGTTAATTTATAAACAGGTTAAGGTTCTAAATTTATAGGAAAAAACAAAAAAAAAGATCAAAAAAATAAAAAAAACAAAAACCTAAAATCTCCTATGGAATTGAAGCCTTTTAATTAGATGGCATATCTATCTGAGAAGACAAAACCTTGCCGACCCTGTCCCTAAAGCCACGAGCCGCCACTGGCGAACACTCAACCGCATACGTACCGGCGCCGGCGTTGCCCCTGTAAACCAGAATCTCATTAAATGAGGTATAAAGTCAGATAACGACGCACTTTGTGAATGTAGGGAAATACAGAATGTGGAGCACCTGAGTGTAAGCAGACTTTGTCCATTACAGTGTACCCTCGATGATTTATGGCTCGCAAATACAAAGGGTGTAAAGGTAGTCCGATATTGGGCAGAAAAACTGGAGTCGGATTCAGACTCGAAACTTGTGGAGCAGATTGTGGCAAACTTTGGTTGCCAATATTTCTTAATTTTCAAGCGTGTTTTGTTGGGTTTTGACCTCATTTCCGGTTAAAAAGTTGTTATGATCAGAAGTTTGGCGAAAATGACTCAAAATTAATAAAATGGTATATCAATCGACGCAAGAAGAGTTCAAATATCTACTTCCGGTCACGTTATGTAAAAACCAAGGACTTTCGAGGTCCAAATGCTTATTTATATAGCGATAACCATTTCTTTGTGGTGTGTAATAATATATTTAACTCATGTCTATTTTACAGTTCGAATTGAGAGAAATAAAGAGGAAACAAGAAGCTGCCCAGGCCGAAGAACGCGCTAGACAAGAAAAGGAAGAAGCTGAACGGTTGGCAGCAATCGCTGCCTCGCAACCTAAAGAAATCGAAACAATGGTAACTGACAGACCAGATGCTGGATCCCCTGCTGCTGAAGAGAGACCAGGTAAGATGAATTTTTTTTAAAATTTATATCTAAATCTGAGAGTAAAGCATTTGTTTTATATTTCGATGAAAAGTACAGAACTATGTTTAAC